>NW_022630755.1:0-29950 GCF_010909765.2 Amblyraja radiata | reverse complement strand
GATGAAATATGGAAATTCGGGCAGACTTTTTCCGCTCCAAAACCAGGGACGTAGAATAAATAGTGTTTAAGAAGGAACTGCAGATGCTGGAAAATCGAAGGTAGACAAAAGTGCTGGAGAAACTCAGCGGGTGCAGCAGCATCTATGGAGCGAAGGAAATAGGCAACGTTTCGGGACGAAACCCGAAAGGGTTTCGGCCTGAAACGTTGCCTATTTCCCAAGGGATTCAGCCCGAAACGTTGCCTATTTCCTTCAGAGTGTTGGCCCGAAACGTTGCCTATTTCCCAAGGGATTCAGCCCGAAACGTTGCCTATTTCCTTCAGAGTGTTGGCCCGAAACGTTGCCTATTTCCTTCGCTCCATAGATGCTGCTGCACCCGCTGAGTTTCTCCAGCACTTTTGTCTACCACGGAGAATATATAACTTGGCACAAAGCAGGAATCCACCTTGCATCCCTTGTCCATGTGTAAAATCATGTTTCAAAACAAATAACGGCTTGGCCAAGAACGACGGCACATTTACTGCAGGAATTGTAGGCAGTTTTAATCATTAAAGTGAAGTATTGATACAGGAATTCTACATTACGGGCATCTTGCTGATTCTTAAGTTTAGTTTTAGAGAAACTGGCCCTTCGGCCCACCTGGCCCTTCGGCCCACCGATTCGCGCACAGTAACACCATCCTACACACACTAGGGACAATTTTACACCAATACCAAGCCAGTTCACCTGCAAACCTGCACGTGCTTGGAGTGTGGGAGGAAACCGGAGCTCCCGTAGAAAGCCCACGCAGGTCACGGTGAGAACGTACAAACTCCACACAGACAGCGCCCGTAGTGGGGATCGAACCCGGGTCTCTGGTGCTGCAAGCGCAGTAATGCCCCTGTCCCACTTAGGAAACCTGAACGGAAACCTCTGGAGACTTTGCGCCCCACCCAAGGTTTCCGTGCGGTTCCCGGAGGTTTTTGTCAGTCTCCCTACCTGCTTCCACTACCTGCAACCTCCTGCAACCACCTGCAACCTCCGGGAACCGCACGGAAACCTTGGGTGGGGCGCAAAGTCTCCAGAGGTTTCCGTTCAGGTTTCCTAAGTGGGACAGGGGCTATAGTCAGCAACTCTACCACCCTGGTCTGTAGTGTTCATTCCTGAAGCTAGACAACAGATCCCCCCAAAACCGAGGACATTTAGGTAACATTGTAAATTGTCCCTAGTGTGTGTAGGGTGGTATTAGTGTGCAGGGATCGCTGGTCGGCACGGACTGGGTGGGCCGAAGGGCCTGTTTCCGCACTGTATCTATAATCTAACACTGGGACTCGGGTGGTACGGGAGGTGAGGTCGGAGAAGGGGGTCCTGCAGTCAGTAAATAACTGACTGACCTCAGTCCCTCCTAGTTTTGTACCATGTTTGGAAAATCACATTGTTCACGTTATAGGAGTAGAATTAGGCCATTCGGCCCATCGAGTACACCACCATTCAATCAAGGCTCATCTCTACCTCCTAATCCCATTCTCCTGCCTTCTCCCCATAACCCTTGACACCCATTCTAATCAAGAATTTGTCTATCTCTGCCTTAAAAATATCCACTGACTTGTGGCCTCCACAGCCCTCTGTGGCAATGAGTTCCACAGATTCACCACCCTCTGACTGAAGAAGTTCCTTCTCACCTCCTTTCTAAAAGAGCGCCCTTTAATTCTGAGGCTGTGACCTCTAGTCCATTGTTACTGGAGTAGTAATGACAGGTCTTTCAAGGGACACTTCATGGGAATTGGAGGCATGCAGTAATACTGCACAAAAATAGGCCCTTCAGCCCGACTCATCCATGTGCTAGTTGCCTGCTTCTCGCTCATATCCCACTACACTTCCCTCTGTGTGTGTGTCTGTCCTACTGACTTTTAAAATGTCACTATGGTACCTGCCTCAACTACTTCTTATGGCAGCTCGTTCCATATACCTGCTTCTTCTTCTTGCGACTGAAACATAAATAAACCAAAGGAATAGTTGGATCTCAAGCCTAAGATTGTTACGGGCTTGGACACACTAGAGGCAGGAAACATGTTCCCGATGTTGGGGGAGTCCAGAACCAGGGGCCACACACAGTTTAAGAATAAGGAGTAAGCCATTTAGAACGGAGACGAGGAAACACTTTTTCTCACAGAGAGTGGTGAGTCTGTGGAATTCTCTGCCTCAGAGGGCGGTGGAGGCAGGTTCTCTGCATGCTTTCAAAAGAGAGCTAGATAGGGCTCTTAAAGATAGCGGAGTCAGGGGAGAAGGCAGGAACGGGGTACTGATTGGGGATGATCAGCGGTGAATGGCGGTGCTGGCTCGAAGGGCCGAATGGCCTCTACTCCTGCACCTATTGTCTAAGCCGGGTGTTGAGCAGCCAGATTGTTGTCTCTGTTGGCGTCAATGCAGACATTGACACAGCTCCATGTGGTGGGTGGTAGAGCGGGCACCCAGAGATGACATGGTTGGCTGTCTGTTGTTCTGCTCCGCATTCACAGGCTGGGCTCTGGCGGAGGGAGTCCCCATCTCCACACGCTGGCATTGAAACGCCCAACTCCAGTACCAAGTTTGTTGAGCTTCACCCATCCAAGCTCCTCTGGGGAGGTCAGACCCTGGACAGCTTTTATCTGGTGAAGAGATGTAGCTGTGTAATGGAGATGAGGTTGCCTTCAACTCCTGTGACCACTTGGTTCCATATGCCCTTCGAATAGTACGGGTGTCAGGGGTTATGGGGAGAAGGCAGGAGAATGGGGTTAGGAGGGAGAGATAGATGAGCCATGATTGAATGGCGGAGCAGACTTGAAGGGCCGAATGGCCTAATTCTGCTCCCATCACTTATGACCTTATGACCTTACGGCCTTATGCTCACCACCTTCTGAGTTCAAAGGTTACTCAAAATGTCACCCATCAGGTTAGAAATCTTTCCCCTCTCCGTTTAAACCTCTGGTTCTTGATTCCCCAACGCTGGGAATAAGACTTTCCCCTCGTGATTTTACACACCTCTATAAGATGACCCTTCAGTCACCTCCGAAAAAGGGACCACATCACCCCGATCCTGGCCTCTCTCCCTGGCTCCCTGTGCGGTTCCGTATACATTTCAAGACCCTCTTCCATGTCTACAAAGCCCTCAATGGGCTTGCCCCCTCCTACATAAAAAGTCTTCTCGCCCACCACAGCACCTCCAGGCCCCTCAGATCGGCCGACTTGGGGTTGCTGAATATCCCGCGGTCTAGGCATAACCTCAGGGGCGACCGCACCTTTGCGGTTGCAGCTCCTCGACTGTGGAACAGCATCCCCCTCCCCATCAGAACTGCCCCCTCCATCGACTCCTTTAAGTCAAGACCATTTTGGTGGCAAAAACAGGAAAGCAGACTATTATCTAAATGGTGGCCGACTAGGAAAAGGGGAGATGCAGCGAGACCTGGGTGTCATGGTACACCAGTCATTGAAAGTGGGCATGCAGGTGCAGCAGGCAGTGAAGAAAGCGAATGGTATGTTAGCTTTCATAGCAAAAGGATTTGAGTATAGGAGCAGGGAGGTTCTACTGCAGTTGTACAGGGTCTTGGTGAGACCACACCTGGAGTATTGCGTACAGTTTTGGTCTCCAAATCTGAGGAAGGACATTATTGCCATAGAGGGAGTGCAGAGAAGGTTCACCAGACTGATTCCTGGGATGTCAGGACTGTCTTATGAAGAAAGACTGGATAGACTTGGTTTATACTCTCTAGAATTTAGGAGATTGAGAGGGGATCTTATAGAAACTTACAAAATTCTTAAGGGGTTGGACAGGCTAGATGCAGGAAGATTGCTCCCGATGTTGGGGAAGTCCAGGACAAGGGGTCACAGCTTAAGGATAAGGGGGAAATCCTTTAACAACCGAGATGAGAAGAACTTTTTTCACACAGAGAGTGGTGAATCTCTGGAACTCTCTGCCACAGAGGGTAGTTGAGGCCAGTTCATTGGCTATATTTAAGAGGGAGTTAGATGTGGCCCTTGTGGCTAAGGGGATCAGAGGGTATGGAGAGAAGGCAGGTACGGGATACTGAGTAGGATGATCAGCCATGATCATATTGAATGGCGGTGCAGGCTCGAAGGGCCGAATGGCCTACTCCTGCACCTAATTTCTATGTTTCTATGTTTCTAAGACTAAAAACGTATCTCTACTCCCAAGCCTTTCCTGACGTCCTCTGAGCGAGGGCTACATGTATATATGTATGTAGTTTGTTTGTTTATACTATTCTTATAACAAATGTAAAGCACTTTGGCCAACGAGAGTTGTTTTTTAAATGTGCTATATAAATAAATGTGATTTGACTTGACTTGACTCTTATATCACTCCATGTTCTCCTGAAGCCAAAATTGCGTCGGGGCACCGGGCTAACAAATGCCCGTGAGAGCACACATTCATATTGCTAGAGTGAGGCTAAACATCACTTGAAGAGTTTATGCTTCAATTTTACTCGAGGAAAAAAATGGTATTTCAATTGAAGTACACAATAGACAATAAACAATAGGTGCAGGAGTAGAGGCCATTCGGCCCCTTCGAGCCAGCACCATTCGCCATTCAATGTGATCATGGCTGATCATCCCCAATCAGTACAACAAGTCTCTCAGCCAATTTGTGTCTATCTTCCTTTTAAATCTTTCTTTTCCATGTATCTGTCCAACTGCCTTTGACAACATTTCTTTTCAAATTAGTTTTCTTGTTGCAATGGGATCTGGGTGTATTTGTACATGTGTTATAAGTTGACAAAAATGCTGGAGTAACTCAGCGGGTGAGGCAGCATCTATGGTCTCGACCCGAAACGTCACCTATTCCTTCGCTCCATAGATGCTGCTTCACCCGCTGAGTTTCTCTAGCATTTTTGTCGACCTCATATTTAATATTGTTATATTTAAACTTTTATCATTGTACAAGGCGCTTGGACTAATGTGTTCAGTTTTTGTCAGAATGAGACAAAGGAACTTAAATACATAGACGTGCCGGTTTGCAGGTTAATAGACTTGGTGTAAGTGTAAATTGTGCCTAGTGTGTGTAGGATAGTGTTAGTGGGCGGGGATCAGGATTCTAAAGTTCGGCATGTCCCCAATAACTCTCCCCAACTTCTACAGATGCGCCGCGGAAAGCATTTTATCGGGATGCATCACAGCACGGTTTGGGAACAGCTCCATCCTGGACCGCAAGAAATCGCAGAGAATTGTGGACGCAGCCCAGACCATCACACACAAACCATCCTCCCTTCCTTCCATCGACTCCATCTACACCTCACGCTGCCTCGGCAAGGCCAGCAGCATCATCAAGGACCAGTCTCACCCCGGCCACTCCCTCTTCTCCCCTCTCCCATCGGGCAAGAGGTACAGAAGTGTGAAAACAAACGCACACACACCTCCAGATTCAGGGACAGTTTCTTCCCGGCTGTTATCAGATTCAGATTCAATTTTAATTGTCATTGTCAGTGTACAGTACAGAGACAACGAAATGCATTATCAGGCAACTGAACCGTCCTCTCACCAACTGGAGAGCGGTCCAGACCTCCTATCTACCTCATTGGAGACCCTCGGACTGTCCTCAACTGGACTGCATCGCACACTAAACGGGACAGGCAGCATCTGTGGAGAGAAGGAATGGGTGACGTTTCGGGTCGAGACCCTTCTTCAGACTGAGAGCCAGGGGAGAGGGGAACAAGAGATATAGACGGTGATGTAGCTAGATATAGAAAAAATTAATGAAAGATATGCAAAAAATGTAACTGTGATAAAGGAAACAGGCCATTGTTAGCTGGTTGCTGGGTGAGAACGAGAAGCTGGTGCAACTTGGGTGGGGGAGGGGTGGAGAGAGAGGGTGAGCAGGAGTCAGAGAAATCAATGTTCATACCATTGGGAATCTTTGGCAGCAATAATTAATGTCCCACTTCAGCTAGATTTATCTGTATTCTGTTGAGTTCATCTTTCGTTGAGTTGAGTTGAGTTTAGTTTCTACGCCCTCTAGATTTGGAATCCTCTACCATGAGAAAAAGACAGCGTTCATTTTATCCGTGCCCCTCACAATCTTGTCCACCTCAATAAAGTCACCCCTCAGCCTCCTACGCTCCAAGGACAAAGGTCCCAGCCTGTCCAACCTGTCCCTACACCTCAAGCCAGTAAGCCTAGATAATATCGTGGCGAATCTCTCTATTCCGCCCTTTTCCAATTTACGGACGTCCTTCCCGTAGCAGTGTTACCGGAGCGGCACGCAACACTCCAAGTGTGGTCAAAAACGAAGAACTGCAGATGCTGGTTCATACACAAACGGACACAGAGTGCTGGAGTAACTCAGCAGGTCAGGCAGCATCTGTTGAGAACATGCATCAATAGGCGACATTTCAGGTCGAGACCTTTCTTCACCTTAGTCCATCCTGATTAGGCAATATGGGACGTCCCTGGATAGCAGCAGAAGCCCTCTCCATGTTTGAAGGCAGCAGCTCATCTCCACTATCTCAACGGCCACTAGGGTTCGGTAATAAATGCCCAATTGCAAACAATGCAAAACAACAGATTGCTCCCCAACTTCTACAGATGCTCCGGGGAAAGCATTTTATCGGGATGCATCACAGCACGGTTTGGGAACAGCTCCATCCTGGACCGCAAGAGAATTGTGGACGCAGCCCAGACCATCACACATACACAAACCAACCTCCCTTCCTTCCATCGACTCCATCTACACCTCACGCTGCCTCGGCAAGGCCAGCAGCATCATCAAGGACCAGCCTCACTCCCGGCCACTCCCTCTTCTCCCCTCTCCCATCGGGCAAGAGGTACAGAAGTGTGAAAACAAACGCACACACACCTCCAGATTCAGGGGCAGTTTCTTCCCGGCTGTTATCAGGCAACTGAACCATCCTACCACAACCAAAGAGCAGTCCTGAACTACTATCTACCTCATTGGAGACCCTCGGACTATCTTTGATCGGGCTTTACCTTGTACTAAACGTTATTCCCTTATCATGTATCTGTACACTGTAAATGGATCGATTGTAATCATGCATTGTCTTTCCGCTGACTGGTTAGCACGCAACAAAAGCTTTTCACTGTACCTCGGTACACGTGACGATGAACTCAACTCAAACTAAACTAACAATGCCCACATCTGAAAGCCAAATTAGACAAAGACTCCCCATTGCAAAGTCCCACCCTGTGAAACTACCCGTTAAGGAAGGTGTTCGATAACACTTTTTCACGAGTTCTCTCTGCTACAGCGAGAGTATATATACGTTTCTATAAATAGAGGCTGGCACTTTTCAGAAGCTGCAGCTGCACAGAGTTGCCTGGTCCATGCTGACAGCATGCTATTTCCAGTTTGTCCACACAAAGATTTCCCTTTCAATGTATAATCAGGTTTAGCCTGAGATAGAGAGGCCAACAATATATGGTTTCTTATAGAGTCATAGAGTGATACAGTGTGAAAACAGGCCCTTCGGCCCAACTTGCCCACACACCGGCCAACATGCCCGCATCTACACTAGTCCCACTTGCCTGCGTTTGGCCCATATCCCTCCAAACCTGTCCTACCTGTGTTCAAGAAGGAACTGCAGATGCTGGAAAATCAAAGGTACACAAAAATGCTGGAGAAACTCAGCGGGTGCAGCAGCGTCTATGGAGCGAAGGAAATAGGCAACGTTTCCTTCTTCAGACCCGAAATCCTGAAGGAAATAGGCAACGTTTCGGGCCGAAACCCGGAAGGGTTTCGGCCCGAAACGTCACCTATTTCCTTCGCTCCATAGATGCTGCTGCACCCGCTGAGTTTCTCCAGCATTTTTGTGTACCTACCTATGTACCTGTCTGCCATGATCACATTGAATGGCGGTGCTGGCTCGAAGGGCCAAATGGCCTACTCCTGCACCTAGTGTCTCTTGTCTAACTGTTTCTTAAACGTTGGGATAGTCCCTGCCTCTACTACCTCCTCTGGCAGCTTGTTCCATACACCCACCACCCTTTGTGTGAAAAAAATTCCTATTAAATCTTTCCCCCTTCACCTTGAATCTATGTCCTCTGGTTCTCGATTCCCCTACTCTGAGCAAGAGACTCTGTGCATCTACCCGATCTATTCCTCTCATGATTTTATACACCTCTATTAGATCACCCCTCATCCTCCTGCGCTCCATGGAATAGAGACCCAGCCTGCTCAACCTCTCCCTGTAGCTCACACCCTCTAGTCCTGGCAACATCCTCGTAAATCTTCTCTGAACCCTTTCCAGCTTGATTTGATTTCCAGATTTGTTATCACTCATTGGTTTTGTTGGTTCAGCAGCAGCTTGTAAAGGGATTGTTCAAGGTAAAGACCTCACTCAATGATTCCAAATGATTTGATGAAACAAAATGGACGATGCCCTGATAACAGAAGCCTAATTGTATAATCTGCCTTTGATCACCATCCATCAACTCATGGAGAGACAAGAACTGCACAAGCTGGTTTACAAAAAAAGACACAGAGTGCTGGAGTAACTCAGCGGGTCAGGCAGCATCTGTGGAGAACATGGATAGGTGACGTTTCACAGAGTGCTGGAGTAACTCAGCGGGTCAGGCAGCATCTGTGGAGAACATGGATAGGTGACGTTTCACAGAGTGCTGGAGTAACTCAGGTCAGGCAGCATCTGTGGAGAACATGGATAGGTGACGTTTCACAGAGTGCTGGAGTAACTCAGAGGGTCAGGCAGCATCTGTGGAGAACATGGATAGGTGACGTTTCACAGAGTGCTGGAGTAACTCAGCGGGTCAGGCAGCATCTGTGGGGAACATGGATAGGTGACGTTTCACAGAGTGCTGGAGTAACTCAGCGGGTCAGGCAGCATCTGTGGAGAACATGGATAGGTGACGTTTCACAGAGAGCTGTGGCCTGAAAGGGTCTGAATACTTATGTAAATGTGATATTTCAGTTATTTCTTTTTAATTACCTTGCAAAAATTTCTAAACACCTGTTTTCACTTCTTCATTCTGGGTTATTGTGTGTAGATTGATGATGAAAAAAAAAAGAATTTAATCAATTTTAAAATATGGCTGTAACGTAACAAAATGTGAAAAAGTGAAGGGGTCTGAATACTTTCTGAATGCATTGTACTTGGCCAATAACCAGATTCATTCATTCAATAGACAATAGACAATAGGTGCAGGAGTAGGCCATTCAGCCCTTCGAGCCAGCACCGCCATTCAATGTGATCATGGCTGATCCCCAATCTGAAGGCAGGAACAGGGGTACTGATTGGGGATGATCAGCCATGATCACATTGAATGGCGGTGCTGGCTCGAAGGGCTGAATGGCCTCCTCCTGCACCTATTGTCTATTGTCTATCAGTACCCCGTTCCTGCCTTCCGCCCATATCCCCTGGCTCCGCTATCTTTAAGAGCCCTATCTAGCTCTCTCTTGAGAATATCCAGAGAACCGGCCTCCACCGCCCTCTGAGGCAGAGAATTCCACAGACTCACAACTCTCACAATTCAAAACAAGGAACTGCAGATGCTGCTTTACCAAGGAATGTTGGCCTGAAGAAGGGTGCTGACCTGAAACGTCACCTATTCCCCTTCTCCAGGGATACTGCCCGACCCACTGGGTTACTCCAACATTTTGTACCTTTTAAATATTGTTATAGGACCTGCCTCAAGTCTCTCTTGTGGCAGCTCGTTCCACATACCCACCACCATCTGTGTGGAAGTGGGATTAAAGGATGAGAGGACTGTGAATAGAGAGCCTTTGCATATGCTGCTCTGATTATATTTAGGCAGAAAGTTGGAAGAGGTCCTAGGTAAAAATAGACGGCTAGGACAATCTTGGACCTGACCCACAGAGTCATACAGCTTAGAAACAGGACCTCTGTCCCTTTGGGCTGGCACGGTGGCACAGTGGTAGAGTTGCTGCCTCACAGCGCCATTGACCCAGGTTCCATCCCAATTACGGGTGCTGTCTGTGTGGAGTTTGCCCGTTCCCCCCCCCCGTGGCCTGCGTGGATTTTCACCGGGATCTCCGCTTTCCTCCCGCACTCCGAAGATGTACAGGTTTGTAGGTTAATTGGCTTGGTGTAAATGTAAAATTGTCCCTAGTGTGTGTAGGATAGTGTCAGTGTGCGGGGATCGCTGGGCCGAAGGGCCTGTTTCCGTGCTGTCATTCTAAACTAGACTAAACTAAACGTACAGGCAAGCACCAGTAGTCAGGACCAAACCTGGGCCTCTGGCGTTGTAAGTCAGCAGCTCTACCGAAGAACTGAAGAAAAGGAAAAGGGGAAGTACAATGCGATCTTGAGGCCCTTGTTCATCAGTCAATGAAAGTAAGCATGCAGGTACAGCAGGCACATGTTGGCCTTCATAACAACAGGAGTTGAGTATAGGAGCAAAGAGATCCTTCTACAGTTGTACGGGGCCCTGGTGAGACCACATCTGGAGTATTGTGTGCAGCTTTTGTCTCCAGATCTTGCCATTGAGGGAGTACAGCATAGGTTCACCAGGTTAATTCCCGGGATGGCTGGACTGGTATATGGTGAAAGAATGGAGCGACTGGGCTTGTATACACTGGAATTTAGAAGGATGAGAGGGCATCTTATTGAAACATATAAGATTATTAAGGGATTGGATACGCAAGAGGCAGGAAACACGTTCCCAATGTTGGGGGAGTCCAGAACTAGGGGCCACAGTTTAAGAATAAGGGGTAAGGCATTTAGAATGGAGACGAGGAAAAACTTTTTCACCCAGAGAGTTGTGAATGTGGAATTCTCTGCCACAGAAGGCAGTGGAGGCCGGTTCTCTGGATGCTTTCAAGAGAGAGTTAGATAGGGCTCTGAAAGATAGCGGAGTCAGGGGATATGGGAAGAAGGAAGGAACAGGGTACTAATTGTGGATGATCAGCCATGATCACATTGAATGGCGGTGTTGGCTCGAATGGCCAAATGGCCTCCTCCTGCACCTATTGTCTATTGATTAGTACGGGTGTCAGGGGTTATTAACCATTGCCACCTTGTCGTCTAACAGCAATAGAGCAAGATTGTCAAGGAAACCTGAAGAAGGGTCTCGACCCGAAACGTCACCCATTCCTTCTCTCCAGAGACGCTGTCTGTCCTGCTGAGTTACTCCAGCATGTTGTGTCCATCTTTGGTTTAAACCAGCACCTGCAGTTCCTTCCGACACACACACACACTCCATCTTATACTTGTAGAAGTTCAAGAGAGTATTTGTTGACCTACTGAAGACGGAACAAGATCGATGGGGACATGAAAGGCATCCTGCCACCCTCTTTGCCGATCTATTCTTTGCGGATGATCAGCCATGAACACAGTGAATGGCGGTGCTGGCTCGAAGGGCCGAACGCCCATCGACATGGTTTGACGACCATGATATGACTCTTCCCACCACGTCCATACCCAGACCTCAGACTTGAGAACAAAGGCCCACCATACCAATACCAAACCACTCTCAATGTTGCAATAACTCTTGCTCTTGTTCAGAGCTTCTCAACAAAATGGCTGCTGTCGGACATACGAGGTGGCACAATATCACAGCAGAGAGGAAATCCTGCAAGTTTGAAGTTAAAAATAAATGTAGAGGGCCATGTTGAGAAATGTCTGGCTCTGCAATAGCGGACAGGCAAAAATATTTCATTTCCCGCTGCTAACATCTCTCACAAGGAGAAGATCTCTTCACACAATATCCAAGGTCTTCAGAAATCAAAAACATGCAACTGAAGTAGATTTATTCCACGTACACAAAATAAGCTCCAATTCTAACTAATTTCCATGAAACAATAACAATAAGAAGACAAAACCTATACTCACACCAACAGTGAAGAATAACCATAGCAACATGGTCTCAATAGCACCGACTAAGGATTGTGGGATAGCGGGGGGGATAAAAAAGAACTAGCTTGCGATATGCAATTGACCCAGAAATGTTTTGTTACCCATAATCTTAACAAAATTAAACAATTCACTTCATCAATAAATATGTTGCTCACCACATCCGCATCCTTACGACGAAGGCTTATTTTTGTAGTTTAGTTTGGAGATACATCGCGGAAACAGGCCCTTCGGCCCACCGAGCCCGTACCCACCAGCGATCCCCGCACACTAATACTGTCCTACAAACACTAGGGACAGTTTACAACTTTACCGAAGCCAATTAATCTACAAACCTGCACGTCTTTGGAGTGTGGGAGGAAACTGGAGCACCCGGAGAAAACCCACGCAGGTCACGGGGAGAACGTACAAACTCCATACAGACTAGTTAGGCGGGTCAGGCAGCATCTGTGGAGAACATGGATAGGTGGCGTTTCACAGAGTGCTGGAGTAACTCAGCGGGTCAGGCAGCATCTGTGGAGAACATAGATAGGTGACGTTTCACAGAGTGCTGGAGTAACTCAGCGGGTCAGGCAGCATCTGTGGAGAACATGGATAGGTGACGTTTCACAGAGTGCTGGAGTAACTCAGCGGGTCAGGCAGCATCTGTGGAGAACGTGGATAGGTGACGTTTCACAGAGTGCTGGAGTAACTCAGCGGGTCAGGCAGCATCTGTGGAGAACATGGATAGGTGACGTTTCACAGAGTGCTGGAGTAACTCAGCGGGTCAGGCAGCATCTGTGGAGAACATGGATAGGTGACGTTTCACAGAGTGCTGGAGTTACTCAGCGGGCCAGGCAGCATCTGTGGAGAACATGGATAGGTGACGTTTCACAGAGTGCTGGAGTAACTCAGCGGGTCAGGCAGCATCTGTGGAGAACATGGATAGGTGGCGTTTCACAGAGTGCTGGAGTAACTCAGCGGGTCAGGCAGCATCTGTGGAGAACATGGATAGGTGACGTTTCACAGAGTGCTGGAGTAACTCAGCGGGTCAGGCAGCATCTGTGGAGAACATGGATAGGTGACGTTTCACATAGTGCTGTGTCTCTCGTTCTGACCCCATCCTTTCCCTCGCTCTTCCCCCCTTCTCCTTCCCACTCTTTCCTCAGTGACCTCTCTCCACTCCCCTCTGTCTTGCAGTGTCCATCTTCGCCTCTTCGTATTATCCATTCTTCCCTCCCTCTCCCTTCTCTCCTCTCCCTCCCCTTCTCACTCCTCTCTCCTTCCCCGTCTCTGTCCCCCTCTCTCCTTCCCCCCCTTACTCCCCTCCCTCTCTCCCCTTCCTCTCTCCCTCTCTCTCCCCCTTTCCCCCTGCCCATCCTCCCCCTCTCTCTCCCTCTCCTCCTGTCGGATTCCTCCCCTCTCTCCCCTTCCCTCCCTCTCTCTCTCTCTCCCTCCCTCCTTCTCTCCCCGCCCGCTCCCTCTCTCCCTTCCTCCCTCCCACTCTCTCTCCGCTCTCTGTGACAAAGATCATAGATGCTCTGTAAGTTACCTCACGCTCCCAAGTGAGATGATTCCTCGTGTGTTTGTTTACCCGTCTCTGCGCACATCGTGTCCCGGAGCTACGAATACAAAGCGTCAAGTCAAGTCAAGTCAAGTCAATTATATTTCTATAGCACATTTAAACAACAACTCTCGTTGACCAAAGTGTTTACATTGGTGGAGGTACTAACATTATACAACAGTGGTTCATAGATTAAGTACATACATAAATACATACATGTAGCCCTCCCTCAGAGGACATCAAGAAAGGCTTGAGTGTAAAGATGAGTTTTAAGTCTCGACTTAAAGGAGTCGATGGAGGGGGCAGTTCTGATGAGAAGGGGGATGCTGTTCCACAGTCTAGGGGCTGCAACCGCAAAGGCACGGTCGCCCCTGAGCTTATGCCTAGACCGCGGGATGTTCAGCAGCCCCAAGTCGGCCGATCTGAGGGACCTGGAGGTGCTGTGGTGGGTAAGCAGAATTTTGATGTAGGTGGGGGCAAGGCCATTGAGGGCTTTGTAGACATGGAGGAGAATCTTGAAATGTATACGGAACCGCACAGGGGGCCAGTGGAGAGAGGCCAGGATCGGGGTGATGTGGTCCCTTTTTCGGGTGCCCGTCAGGAGTCTCGCTGCCCTGCGGCGTTTTGGACCAGTTGCAGGCGGGACAGGGAAGATTGGCTGATGCCAGTGCAAAGGGAGTTGCAGTCATCTAGGCGGGAGGAGATGAATGTGTGGATGATCTTTACGAGGTCATCAAATCGGAGGAATTGTTTTATTTTAGCTATCGTCCAAAGCTGGAAGAAGCTAGCTTTTACCACAGCATTGACTTGTTTGTCAAATTTCAGTGCTGAGTCTGGGTATAAACATAACATTATGAGTGTATTATAATAAACATAATCTTACATAGTGTCCAAGCAAAGATACTATAGACATACTATAAATAAACATAGTAAACACAAACTGTTCCCCCGCAACGCTGATTACACTGCGAGAGGCATAACTGAAGACGGATCGGGTTACTGAAATGGCCGACGTTACGCTCCGTTGCGTACTACACGTAAGTCCATTGGATTTAGCAGGAGTGGTTTATCTTGCTCCGCTCTAGGGAGGTTTCACGGCAGTCGGGTCACGACCCATGACCCGTACTGTTGCTACGCTACGCCAAGTGGAGTACACGTGATGAACTGCAGGTAAGCACTGACCATTGTTTCCAGCGTAGCGGGCCCATTAAAACCCCACCGCCGAAATTGTCAATAGGATAGATGTCTCTCACACTTACCCCGACTTCCACAATTTTTACAGCGCAAAAATTCAACATTTTGGCGTTTTTTAACAGGTAGGAAAGTACACATTTCTTGCATTAATAACATATACAGGAAGTTACGGATGTCCTCCAGATGGATTGAGCGGCTCCGTGCATCAAGCCCTATGGCCCAGTGACCTTACGTGCAATATAGAATAGGATAGAATCTTTATTTGCCACACGACCAGGGTTGGGGGTATTTGGGTTCAGTACATGATGGTACACTGCTTTAGTCACATTAACATTAATAACAACACAGATCACAGTAATAAAGTGCATCCATACCACATCACAAATCACAAATCTCACCAACAATACATAGTGCAAAAGAACAGACAAAGACCATAGACAAGACACTGTATACATCAAAAGTCCTTAGTATTGTCTGTTATTGGAGGGAATTGAGGGCATCTACCACACACGGTGCCTCAGGAAGGTCGTCAGCATCCATAAAGACTCCTCACACCCTTGTAATGGACTGTTCGAACTACTTCCCTCCGGCAGACGTTACAAGGCCTTCTACGCCCGCACCTCCAGACTCAGGAATAGCTTAATTCCCAGAGCTATAGGGGGGGTTGCACGTAAGGTCACTGGGTCATAGGGCTTGAAGTAGTGACCCGACTGCCGTGAAACCTCCCTATAGCGGCTCTGAACCGGCCCTGCTGAGTGCCCCCACCCCCAGGGACTGTCTCCCTCGGATGGTCACGTCACACAGACACATCTGCACTTTAGTCTGTTTTGACTGATTTACTGTTTTACTGTTCTTTTTACAAACCATGTTCTCGGGGTATCTAAATCTAAATTCTATTAGTTATTTAAGTTATGACATCGGATGGAAGCTGCATACCAAATCTCGTTGCACTTATGTGCAATGACAATAAAATATATTATTGTTATTATTATTATCAGTAGAGCCATCTCTATCATCCAAGACCCCTACCACCCATCACACCACATCTTCTCTATTCTGCCATCTGGGAAGAGGTACAGGAGCATCAGCTGCAAAACCAGCAGGATGCTCCACAGCCCCTTCCCACAGGCAATAAGACTGATTAACGGACTGTGTCCCCTCCCCAAATATCGTTCACCAACACATCCAACCCCGTCCATACTTTGACAGTTAGGCATCTGTCAAAGTAAAGCCACTGGTACACAAAAAATGCTGGAGAAACTCAGCGGGTGCAGCAGCATCTATGGAGCATCTATCGGGACGAAACGTTACCTATTTCCTTCGCTCCATAGATGCTGCTGCACCCGCTGAGTTTCTCCAGCATTTTTGTGTACCTTCGATTTTCCAGCATCTGCAGTTCCTTCTTGAAGAAGAAGAATAAGAATATTCCTTTAATAATCCTTTTCAGGAAATTATTTGCCACGACAGCTTCAAGACAAACATAACATAACACCACGCTTTCATACATAACAAGTTAAAATACGTTAAAATACAAGTTAAAATACAATTAATTTAAAAAAAAGTGCAGTTATTTATGCTCATTAAAAAGTCTTATAGCAGCTGGTAAACAGGACTTCCTGTATCTCTCCGTTTTGCACATTGGTGCAATCAGCCTCTGGCTGAAGATGCTGCTCTTGATCACCTTCAGGGCATGGAGTGGGTGAGTGGGGTTTGTCATTATGGAACCTAGTTTATTTAGAGTTCTGGCCTCTGCCACCTGCTGGACCGTTCGTTGCTCAGCCCCGACCACTGAGCCGGCCTTCCTGATTAGTTTGTCCAATCTGTTTTTATCCGCTATACGGGCGCCATCTCCCCAACAGGCCACAGCAAAGAACAGAGCACTGGCCACCACTGAATGGTAGACACTGCACAGTACAACAAAGTAAAGCCACTGTCGGACGGAATGTCTGTTTTTATTCTATTGTAAATTTTAGGCCTACTTTTTGTTTTTAGACATGGCAATTTTAATTTGTTTTTAAAGCCCTTTGTATTTATCCTTTTTTTTATTAACTACACTGATCGAGCAACGTTTTTTCGTTTCCTCTGTGTATGCAAGTACTCAGTGAAATTGATATTAAATAAACACTGAATATTATCATTATTATTAACATAGTAAACACAAACTGTAGCAACGCTGATTACACTGCGAGAGGCATAACTGAAGTCGGATCGGGTTACTAAAATGGCCGGCGTTACGCTCCGTTGCGTGCTACACGCAAGTCCATTGTGAGTGGATGGAGGTGGCCATCTTTGGTCAAGGCAGACCCCAGCCCATTGTGAGTGGATGGAGTGATGGTGGTGGAGGTGGCCATCTTTGGTCAAGGCAGATCAAGCCCCATTGTGAGTGGATGGAGTGATGGTGGTGGAGGTGGCCATCTTTGGTCAAGGCAGATCAAGCCCATTGTGAGTGGATGGAGTGATGGAATCCATCTTTGGTCAAGGCAGATCAAGCCCATTGTGAGTGGATGGAGTGATGGAATCCATATTTGGTCAAGGCAGATCAAGCCCCATTGTGAGTGGATTGAGTGATGGAATCCATCTTTGGTCAAGGCAGATCAAGCCCCATTGTGAGTGGATGGAGTGATGGTGGTGGAAGTGGCCATCTTTGGTCAAGGCAGATCAAGCCCCATTGTAAGTGGATGGAGTGATGGTGGTGGAGGTGGCCATCCTTGGTCAAGGCAGATCAAGCCCCATTGTGAGTGGATGGAGTGATGGTGGTGGAATCCATCTTTGGTCAAGGCAGATCAAGCCCCATTGTGAGTGGATGGAGTGATGGTGGTGGAGGTGGCCATCCTTGGTCAAGGCAGATCAAGCCCCATTGTGAGTGGATGGAGTGATGGTGGTGGAAGTGGCCATCTTTGGTCAAGGCAGACCCCAGCCCATTGTGAGTGGATGGAGTGATGGTGGTGGAGGTGGCCATCTTTGGTCAAGGCAGTTCAAGCCCCATTGTGAGTGGATGGAGTGATGGTGGTGGAGGTGGCCATCCTTGGTCAAGGCAGATCAAGCCCATTGTGAGTGGATGGAGTGATGGTGGTGGAATCCATCTTTGGTCAAGGCAGATCAAGCCCTATTGTGAGCGGATGGAGTGTTGGTGGAGGTGGCCATCTTTGGTCAAGGCAGATCAAGCCCCATTGTGAGTGGATGGAGGGATGGTGGAGGTGGCCATCTTTGGTCAAGGCAGATCAAGCCCCATTGTGAGTGGATGGAGTGATGGTGGTGGAGGTGGCCATCTTTGGTCAAGGCAGATCAAGCCCCATTGTGAGTGGATGGAGTAATGGTGGTGGAGGTGGCCATCTTTGGTCAAGGCAGGTCAAGCCCCATTGTGAGTAGATGGAGTGATGGTGGCCATCTTTGGTCAAGGCAGACCCCAGCCCCATTGTGAGTGGATGGAGTGATGGTGGTGGAGGTGGCCATCCTTGGTCAAGGCAGATCAAGCCCATTGTGAGTGGATGGAGTGATGGTGGTGGCGGTGGCCATCTTTGGTCAAGGCAGACCCCATCCCCATTGTGAGTGGATGGAGTGATGGTGGTGGAGGTGGCCATCCTTGGTCAAGGCAGATCAAGCCCATTGTGAGTGGATGGAGTGATGGTGGTGGAATCCATCTTTGGTCAAGGCAGATCAAGCCCCATTGTGAGTGGATGGAGTGATGGTGGTGGTGGAATCCATCTTTGGTCAAGGCAGATCAAGCCCCATTGTGAGCGGATGGAGTGTTGGTGGAGGTGGCCATCTTTGGTCAAGGCAGATCAAGCCCCATTGTGAGTGGATGGAGTGATGGTGGAGGTGGCCATCTTTGGTCAAGGCAGATCAAGCCCCATTGTGAGTGGATGGAGTGATGGTGGTGGCCATCTTTGGTCAAGGCAGATCAAGCTCCATTGTGAGTGGTTGGAGTGATGGTGGTGGAGGTGGCCATCTTTGGTCAAGGCAGATCAAGCCCCAATGTGAGTGGATGGAGTGATGGTGGTGGAGGTGGCCATCTTTGGTCAAGGCAGATCAAGCCCATTGTGAGTGGATGGAGTGATGGAATCCATCTTTGGTCAAGGCAGATCAAGCCCATTGTGAGTGGATGGAGTGATGGAATCCATATTTGGTCAAGGCAGATCAAGCCCCATTGTGAGTGGATGGAGTGATGGTGGTGGAAGTGGCCATCTTTGGTCAAGGCAGATCAAGCCCCATTGTAAGTGGATGGAGTGATGGTGGTGGAGGTGGCCATCTTTGGTCAAGGCAGACCCCAGCCCATTGTGAGTGGATGGAGTGATGGTGGTGGAGGTGGCCATCTTTGGTCAAGGCAGATCAAGCCCCATTGTGAGTGGATGGAGTGATGGTGGTGGAGGTGGCAATCTTTGGTCAAGGCAGATCAAGCCCCATTGTGAGTGGATGGAGTGATGGAGGTGGAGGTGGCCATCTTTGGTCAAGGCAGACCCCAGCCCATTGTGAGTGGATGGAGTGATGGTGGTGGAGGTGGCCATCTTTGGTCAAGGCAGATCAAGCCCATTGTGAGTGGATAGAGTGATGGTGGTGGAAGTGGCCATCCTTGGTCAAGGCTGATCAAGCCCCATTGTGAGTGGATGGAGTGATGGTGGTGGAAGTGGCCATCTTTGGTCAAGGCAGACCCCAGCCCATTGTGAGTGGATGGAGTGGTGGAGGTGGCCATCTTTGGTCAAGGCAGATCAAGCCCCATTGTGAGTGGATGGAGTGATGGTGGTGGAGGTGGCCATCCTTGGTCAAGGCAGATCAAGCCCATTGTGAGTGGATGGAGTGATGTTGGTGGAATCCATCTTTGGTCAAGGCAGATCAAGCCCCATTGTGAGTGGATGGAGTGATGGTGGTGGTGGAATCCATCTTTGGTCAAGGCAGATCAAGCCCCATTGTGAGCGGATGGAGTGTTGGTGGAGGTGGCCATCTTTGGTCAAGGCAGATCAAGCCCCATTGTGAGTGGATGGAGTGATGGTGGTGGAGGTGGCAATCTTTGGTCAAGGCAGATCAAGCCCATTGTGAGTGGATGGAGTGATGGTGGTGGAATCCATCTTTGGTCAAGGCAGATCAAGCCCCATTGTGAGTGGATGGAGTGATGGTGGTGGTGGAATCCATCTTTGGTCAAGGCAGATCAAGCCCCATTGTGAGCGGATGGAGTGTTGGTGGAGGTGGCCATCTTTGGTCAAGGCAGATCAAGCCCCATTGTGAGTGGATGGAGTGATGGTGGAGGTGGCCATCTTTGGTCAAGGCAGATCAAGCCCCATTGTGAGTGGATGGAGTGATGGTGGTGGCCATCTTTGGTCAAGGCAGATCAAGCTCCATTGTGAGTGGTTGGAATGATGGTTGTGGAGGTGGCCATCTTTGGTCAAGGCAGATCAAGCCCCAATGTGAGTGGATGGAGTGATGGTGGTGGAGGTGGCCATCTTTGGTCAAGGCAGATCAAGCCCATTGTGAGTGGATGGAGTGATGGAATCCATCTTTGGTCAAGGCAGATCAAGCCCATTGTGAGTGGATGGAGTGATGGAATCCATATTTGGTCAAGGCAGATCAAGCCCCATTGTGAGTGGATGGAGTGATGGTGGTGGAAGTGGCCATCTTTGGTCAAGGCAGATCAAGCCCCATTGTAAGTGGATGGAGTGATGGTGGTGGAGGTGGCCATCTTTGGTCAAGGCAGACCCCAGCCCATTGTGAGTGGATGGAGTGATGGTGGTGGAGGTGGCCATCTTTGGTCAAGGCAGATCAAGCCCCATTGTGAGTGGATGGAGTGATGGTGGTGGAGGTGGCAATCTTTGGTCAAGGCAGATCAAGCCCCATTGTGAGTGGATGGAGTGATGGAGGTGGAGGTGGCCATCTTTGGTCAAGGCAGACCCCAGCCCATTGTGAGTGGATGGAGTGATGGTGGTGGAGGTGGCCATCTTTGGTCAAGGCAGATCAAGCCCATTGTGAGTGGATAGAGTGATGGTGGTGGAAGTGGCCATCCTTGGTCAAGGCTGATCAAGCCCCATTGTGAGTGGATGGAGTGATGGTGGTGGAAGTGGCCATCTTTGGTCAAGGCAGACCCCAGCCCATTGTGAGTGGATGGAGTGATGGTGGTGGAGGTGGCCATCTTTGGTCAAGGCAGATCAAGCCCCATTGTGAGTGGATGGAGTGATGGTGGTGGAGGTGGCCATCCTTGGTCAAGGCAGATCAAGCCCATTGTGAGTGGATGGAGTGATGTTGGTGGAATCCATCTTTGGTCAAGGCAGATCAAGCCCCATTGTGAGTGGATGGAGTGATGGTGGTGGTGGAATCCATCTTTGGTCAAGGCAGATCAAGCCCCATTGTGAGTGGATGGAGTGGTGGTGGAGGTGGCCATCTTTGGTCAAGGCAGATCAAGCCCCAATGTGAGTGGATGGAGTGATGGTGGTGGAGGTGGCCATCTTTGGTCAAGGCAGATCAAGCCCATTGTGAGTGGATGGAGTGATGGAATCCATCTTTGGTCAAGGCAGATCAAGCCCATTGTGAGTGGATGGAGTGATGGAATCCATATTTGGTCAAGGCAGATCAAGCCCCATTGTGAGTGGATGGAGTGATGGTGGTGGAAGTGGCCATCTTTGGTCAAGGCAGATCAAGCCCCATTGTAAGTGGATGGAGTGATGGTGGTGGAGGTGGCCATCTTTGGTCAAGGCAGACCCCAGCCCATTGTGAGTGGATGGAGTGATGGTGGTGGAGGTGGCCATCTTTGGTCAAGGCAGACCCCAGCCCATTGTGAGTGGATGGAGTGATGGTGGTGGAGGTGGCCATCTTTGGTCAAGGCAGATCAAGCCCCATTGTGAGTGCATGGAGTGATGGTGGTGGAGGTGGCCATCTTTGGTCAAGGCAGACCCCAGCCCATTGTGAGTGGATGGAGTGATGGTGGTGGAGGTGGCCATCTTTGGTCAAGGCAGATCAAGCCCATTGTGAGTGGATAGAGTGATGGTGGTGGAAGTGGCCATCCTTGGTCAAGGCTGATCAAGCCCCATTGTGAGTGGATGGAGTGATGGTGGTGGAGGTGGCCATCTTTGGTCAAGGCAGACCCCAGCCCATTGTGAGTGGATGGAGTGATGGTGGTGGAAGTGGCCATCTTTGGTCAAGGCAGATCAAGCCCCATTGTGAGTGGATGGAGTGATGGTGGTGGAGGTGGCCATCCTTGGTCAAGGCAGATCAAGCCCATTGTGAGTGGATGGAGTGATGTTGGTGGAATCCATCTTTGGTCAAGGCAGATCAAGCCCCATTGTGAGTGGATGGAGTGATGGTGGTGGTGGAATCCATCTTTGGTCAAGGCAGATCAAGCCCCATTGTGAGTGGATGGAGTGGTGGTGGAGGTGGCCATCTTTGGTCAAGGCAGATCAAGCCCCAATGTGAGTGGATGGAGTGATGGTGGTGGAGGTGGCCATCTTTGGTCAAGGCAGATCAAGCCCATTGTGAGTGGATGGAGTGATGGAATCCATCTTTGGTCATGGCAGATCAAGCCCATTGTGAGTGGATGGAGTGATGGAATCCATCTTTGTTCAAGGCAGATCAAGCCCCATTGTGAGTGGATTGAGTGATGGAATCCATCTTTGGTCAAGGCAGATCAAGCCCCATTGTGAGTCGATGGAGTGATGGTGGTGGAAGTGGCCATCTTTGGTCAAGGCAGATCAAGCCCCATTGTGAGTGGATGATGGTGGTGGAGGTGGCCATCTTTGGTCAAGGCAGATCAAGCCCATTGTGAGTGGACGGAGTGATGGAATCCATCTTTGGTCAGGCAGATCAAGCCCCATTGTGAGTGGATGGAGTGATGGTGGTGGAAGTGGCCATCTTTGGTCAAGGCAGATCAAGCTCCATTGTGAGTGGATGGAGTGATGGTGGTGGAAGTGGCCACCTTTGGTCAAGGCAGATCAAGCCCCATTGTGAGTGGATGGAGTGATGGTGGAATCCATCTTTGGTCAAGGCAGATCAAGCCACATTGTGAGTGGATGGAGTGATGGTGGAGGTGGCCATCTTTGGTCAAGGCAGATCAAGCCCCATTGTGAGTGGATGGAGTGATGGTGGTGGAGGTGGCCATCTTTGGTCAAGGCAGATCAAGCCCCATTGTGAGTGGATGGAGTGATGGTGGAGGTGACCATCTTTGGTCAAGGCAGATCAAGCCCCATTGTGAGTGGATGGAGTGATGGTGGTGGAATCCATCTTTGGTCAAGGCAGATCAAGCCCCATTGTGAGTGGATGGAGTGATGGTGGTGGAGGTGGCCATCTTTGGTCAAGGCAGATCAAGCCCCATTGTGAGTGGATGGAGTGATTGAATCCATCTTTGGTCAAGGCAGATCAAGCCCCATTGTGAGTGGATGGAGTGATGGTGGTGGAGGTGGCCATCTTTGGTCAAGGCAGATCAAGCTCCATTGTGAGTGGATGGAGTGATGGAATCCATCTTTGGTCAAGGCAGATCAAGCCCCATTGTGAGTGGATGGAGTGATGGTGGTGGAGGTGGCCATCCTTGGTCAAGGCGGATCAAGCCCCATTGTGAGTGGATGGAGTGATGGTGGTGGAGGTGGCCATCCTTGGTCAAGGCAGATCAAGCCCCATTGTGAGTGGATGGAGTGATGGTGGTGGAGGTGGCCATCCTTGGTCAAGGCGGACCAAGCCCCATTGTGAGTGGATGGAGTGATGGTGGTGGAAGTGGCCATCTTTGGTCAAGGCAGATCAAGCCC
The DNA here is from genome assembly GCF_010909765.2 of Amblyraja radiata. Lineage (NCBI taxonomy): Eukaryota > Metazoa > Chordata > Chondrichthyes > Rajiformes > Rajidae > Amblyraja > Amblyraja radiata. The sequence goes on along the minus strand of NW_022630755.1, from coordinate 6,683 downwards.
CATTGTGAGTGGATGGAGTGATGGTGGTGGAGGTGGCCATCTTTGGTCAAGGCAGATCAAGCCCCATTGTGAGTGGATGGAGTAATGGTGGTGGAGGTGGCCATCTTTGGTCAAGGCAGGTCAAGCCCCATTGTGAGTAGATGGAGTGATGGTGGCCATCTTTGGTCAAGGCAGACCCCAGCCCCATTGTGAGTGGATGGAGTGATGGTGGTGGAGGTGGCCATCCTTGGTCAAGGCAGATCAAGCCCATTGTGAGTGGATGGAGTGATGGTGGTGGCGGTGGCCATCTTTGGTCAAGGCAGACCCCATCCCCATTGTGAGTGGATGGAGTGATGGTGGTGGAGGTGGCCATCCTTGGTCAAGGCAGATCAAGCCCATTGTGAGTGGATGGAGTGATGGTGGTGGAATCCATCTTTGGTCAAGGCAGATCAAGCCCCATTGTGAGTGGATGGAGTGATGGTGGTGGAGGTGGCCATCCTTGGTCAAGGCAGATCAAGCCCATTGTGAGTGGATGGAGTGATGGTGGTGGAATCCATCTTTGGTCAAGGCAGATCAAGTCCCATTGTGAGTGGATGGAGTGATGGTGGTGGAGGTGGCCATCTTTGGTCAAGGCAGATCAAGCCCCATTGTGAGTGGATGGAGTGTTGGTGGTGGAGATGGCCATCTTTGGTCAAGGCAGATCAAGCCCCATTGTGAGTGGATGGAGTGATGGTGGTGGAAGTGGCCACCTTTGGTCAAGGCAGATCAAGCCCCATTGTGAGTGGATGGAGTGATGGTGGTGGAAGTGGCCACCTTTGGTCAAGGCAGATCAAGCCCCATTGTGAGTGGATGGAGTGATGGTGGAATCCATCTTTGGTCAAGGCAGATCAAACCACATTGTGAGTGGATGGAGTGATGGTGGTGGAGGTGGCCATCTTTGGTCAAGGCGGATCAAGCCCCATTGTGAGTGGATGGAGTGATGGTGGTGGAGGTGGCCATCTTTGGTCAAGGCAGGTCAAGCCCCATTGTGAGTGGATGGAGTGATGGTGGCCATCTTTGGTCAAGGCAGACCCCAGCCCCATTGTGAGTGGATGGAGTGATGGTGGTGGAGTTGGCCATCCTTTGTCAAGGCAGATCAAGCCCATTGTGAGTGGATGGAGTGATGGTGGTGGAGGTGGCCATCTTTGGTCAAGGCAGACCCCATCCCCATTGTGAGTGGATGGCGTGATGGTGGTGGAGGTGGCCATCCTTGGTCAAGGCAGATCAACCCCCATTGTGAGTGGATGGAGTGATGGAATCCATCTTTGGTCAAGGCAGATCAAGCCCCATTGTGAGTGGTTGGAGTGATGGTGGTGGAGGTGGCCATCTTTGGTCAAGGCAGATCAAGCTCCATTGTGAGTGGATGGAGTGATGGAATCCATCTTTGGTCAAGGCAGATCAAGCCCCATTGTGAGTGGATGGAGTGATGGTGGTGGAGGTGGCCATCCTTGGTCAAGGCAGATCAAGCCCCATTGTGAGTGGATGGAGTGATGGTGGTGGAGGTGGTCATCCTTGGTGAAGGCGGATCAAGCCCCATTGTGAGTGGATGGAGTGATGGTGGTGGAGGTGGCCATCCTTGGTCAAGGCAGACCAAGCCCCATTGTGAGTGGATGGAGTGATGGTGGTGGAAGTGGCCATCTTTGGTCAAGGCAGATGAAGCCCCATTGTGAGTGGATGGAGTGATGGTGGTGGAGGTGGCCATCTTTGGTCAAGGCAGATCAAGCCCCATTGTGAGTGGATGGAGTGATGGTGGTGGAGGTGGCCATCTTTGGTCAAGGCAGATCAAGCCCCATTGTGAGTGGATGGAGTGATGGTGGTGGAGGTGGCCATCTTTGGTCAAGGCAGATCAAGCCCCATTGTGAGTGGATGGAGTGATGGTGGTGGAGGTGGCCATCCTTGGTCAAGGCAGATCAAATCCCATTGTGAGTGGATGGAGTGATGGTGGTGGAATCCATCTTTGGTCAAGGCAGATCAAGCCCCATTGTGAGTGGATGGAGTGATGGTGGTGGAGGAATCCATCTTTGATGCTGCCCCATTGTGAGTGGATGGAGTGATGGTGGAGGTATCCATCTTTGATGCTGGCGGTTGAATCTTTGGGCAGTCGGGGAGTCGGGGCCAGTGTGTGGTGGAATCCATCTTTGATGCTGGCGGTTGAATCTTTGGGCAGGGTGACGGTTGAATCTTTGATGCTGGCGGTTGAATCTTTGGGCAGGCGGGGTGTCGGGGAGTCGGGGCCAGTGTGTGGTGGAATCCATCTTTGATGCTGGCGGTTGGATCTTTGGGCAGGCGGGGTGTCGGGGAGTCGGGGCCAGTGTGTGGTGGAATCCATCTTTGATGCTGGCGGTTGGATCTTTGGGCTGGCGGTTGGATCTTTGATGCTGGCGGTTTGGATCTTTGGGCAGGCGGTTGAATCTTTGATGCTGGCGGTTTGGATCTTTGGGCTGGCGGGGTGTCGGGGTGTCGGGGAGTCGGGGCCAGTGTGTGTGGGGGGGGGACATGTCGTGGCTCAGGTCGGTGTTGCGGGGCTTGGTGGAGCTGCTGGTGCTGCCGGTGACCATCCTGTGCTACGCGGGCCTGTGGGAGGTGGCCATCCTTGGTCAAGGCTGATCAAGTCCATTGTGAGTGGATGGAGTGATGATGGTGGAGGAATCCATCTTTGATGCTGGCGGTTTGGATCTTTGGGCAGGCGGGGTGTCGGGGTGTCGGGCTGGCGGGGTGTCGGGGCCAGTGTGTGGAGGAATCCATCTTTGGGCTGGCGGATCTGTGGAATTCTCTGCCACAGAAGGTAGTTGAGGCCACAGTTCATTGGCTATATTCAAGAGGGAGTTAGATGTGGCCCTTGTGGCTAAAGGGATCAGGGGGTATGGAGAGAAGGCAGGTACGGGATACTGAGTTGGATGATCAGCCATGATCATATTGAATGGCGGTGCAGGCTCGAAGGGCTGAATGGCCTCTACTCCTGCACCTAATTTCTATGTTTCTATGAATATCCTCCAGCGATGTATTGAACAGCATTCTGAAGAATTGTCCCGACCCGAAACCAGTCCATGTTCCCGAAACGTTGCCTATTTCCTTCGCTCCATATATGCTGTTGCACCCGCTGAGTTCCTCCAGCATTTTTGTCCACCTTCGATTTTCCAGCATCTGCAGTTCCTTCTTAAACACTCCTCCTGCACCTATTGTCTATGTTTCTATCTGATGCATTCGTGTCCATGTTGAATCTGATTTGTGGCTCTTTGACGTTGTGGCTCATGGTAATGTTTTCCACTCTGCAGGGCGGTGGGTTTTTCTTCATCGAGCACGTGGCTGCCGCAAAGACAGGGTGGCTGCACTTCTTTCAACACGTGGTTTAGCCAGCGTGGCGTTACTTTGGCGACGGCTGCAGCCTGACCTGCGACACTGAGGCGCACCTCGAGAAAGCCAAATTCTCCAAACTGCATGTGAAGTACATCACGGAGCCGATGGCCTTCAGGCTGATCAATGACTATGTTGTTGGGTATGGAGTCAAATGAGAAAGTGGGCCACGTGACTACCTTACCAAAGGTGCTTTGTCTCTGGATTACGTATTGTCAATCCTAGCTGAACTTAGCATTCATCAGTTAATTGCGAGAGTTGCATAGATTAATTTTAATTCAGTCCTGTTAAGTCGGTGTGTTATGTAGTGGGGAGCCGCAAGGCTCGGTGCAGGGACCGCAGCTATTTACAATATACATCAATGATTTGGATGAAGGGATTCAAAGTAACATTAGCAAATTTGCAGATGACACAAAGCTGGGTGGCAGTGTGAACTGTGAGGAGGATGCTATGAGATTGCAGGGTGACTTAGACAGGTTGGGGGAGTGGGCAGATGCATGGCAGATGAAGTTTAATGCGGATAAATGTGAGGTTATCCACTTTGGTACCAAAAATAGGAAGGCAGATTACTATCTAAATGGCGTCAAGTTGGGAAAAGGGGGAGTACAACGGGATCTGGGGGTCCTTGTACATCAGTCTATGAAAGTAAGCATGCAGGTACAGCAGGCAGTGAAGAAAGCGAATGGTATGTTGGCCTTTATAACAAGAGGAGTCGAGTATAGGAGCAAAGAGGTCCTTCTGCAGTTGTACAGGGCCCTAGTGAGACCACACCTGGAGTATTGTGTGCAGTTTTGGTCCCCTAATTTGAGGAAGGACATTCTTGCCATTGAGGGAGTGCAGCGTAGGTTTACAAGGTTAATTCCCGGGATGGCGGGACTGTCGTATGCTGAGAGAATGGATGCAGCTGGCCTTGTACACTCTGGAGTTTAGAAGGACGAGAGGAGATCTCATTGAAACATATAAGATTGTTAAGGGCTTGGGCATGCTAGAGGCAGGAAACATGTTCCCGATGTTGGGGGAGTCCAGAACCAGGGGCCACAGTTTAAGAATAAGGGGTCAGCCATTTAGAGCGGAGACGAAGAAACGTTTTCTCACCGAGAGTTGTGAGTCTGTGGAATTCTCTGCCTCAGAGGGCGGTGGAGGCCGGTTCTCTGGATGCTTTTAAGAGGGAGCTAGATAGGGCTCTTAAAAATAGTGGAGTCAGTGGATATGGGGAGAAGGCAGGAACGGGATACTGATTGGGAATGATCAGCCATGATCACATTGAATGGCGGTGCTGGCTCGAAGGGCCGAATGGCCTCCTCCTGCACCTATTGTCTATTGTCTATTTCTGACTTTCCCGAATCCTATAAATCTATTTTTTCCCCCCTTCTTGCCCCCCCCCCTCTACGCCCCCACCCCACCCCTCATCTCCTTTCTGAAGGGACCTTCCTTTTACCCTGAGACTGTGCCCTCTGGTCCTAGACTCTCCCACTAGTGGAAACATCTTCTCCACATCCAGGCCTTTCAATATTCCAGGGGTAACCTACATTGGAGACAGACACAAAAAGCTGGAGTAACTCAGCGGGTCAGGCAGCATCTGTGGAGAGAAGGGATGGGTCACCCATCCCCGAAATGTCACCCATTCCTTCTCTCCAGAGATGCAGCCTGACCTGCTGAGTTACTCCAGCACTTTGTGTCTATCTTCGGTTTAAACCAGCAACTGCAGTTCCTCCCAACACATACCTTACATTGGTCATTGAATTCTCCACTTTTACGTAAGACCGCCATCCCCCCCCTCCCCTCCCCTCTCTCTTTCTTGCTTTTATCCCTCCCCCCCCCCCCCCCCCCCCGAGTCACCCTGTTCATTTCCCCTCCATTGTACACTCATCTCCCATCACCCTTTTCATTTTACCCCCCCTCTTTCCCCTCCCCTCCCACCTATGTTGCTCCCTCTGGCTTTACATTTCATTCCTCCTCTCGTCCACTTAACTGATGCTCCTTTTCACCTCCAGCCTTTGTTACTTGCTTCCCCCCCCCCCCCCCCCCCCCCCTCCAGTATGACTGTCAACCCCCTCCCCTCACCTGTATCCACCCATCACATGCCTGGCTTTGGGTAGATTGGAAAATGACCCCCACCCTCCCGTCTCCACCGGCCAGTGATGTGATGGACGCGGGGGTCTGGACCCCCCCCCCCCCCGGAGAAAACCCACGCAGATCACGGGGAGAACGTGCAATCTCCGTACAGACAACGCCCGTAGTCAGGATGGAACCCGGGGCCCTGCGCAGTGAGGCAGCAACTCTCCCGCTGTGCCACCGTGCGTCCCTGTCTTTTCATTTATTTCAGATTGCCAGCACCTACTTTCCTTCAAGTCACAAGTCATGGAGTGATACAGTGTGGAAACAGGCCCTTCAGCCCAACGTACCCACACTATCCCAACATGTCCCAGCTACACTAGTCCCACCTGCCCGTGTTTGGTCCATATCCCCCCAAACCTGTCCTATCCATGTACCTATCTAACTGTTTCTTAAACATTGGGATAGTCCCAGCCTCAACTACCTCCTCTGGCAGCTCGTTCCATACACCCACTACCCTTTGTGTGAAAAAGTTACCCCTCAGATTCCTATTAAATCTTTTTCCCCTTCACCTTGAACCTATGTCCTCTGGTCCTCGATTCCCCTACTCTGGGCAAGAGACTCTGTGCATCTACCCGATCTATTCCGCTCATGATTTTGTACACCTCTATAAGATCACCCCTCATCCTCCTGCGCTCCATGGAATAGAGACCCAGCCTACTCAACCTCTCCCTATAGCTCACACCCTCTAGTCCTGGCAACATCCTCGTAAATCTTTTCTGGACCCTTTCAAGTTTGACAATATCTTTCCTATAACACGGTGCCCAGAACTGAACACAATATTCTAAATGCGGTCTCACCAACGTCTTATACAACTGTAACATGACCTCCCAACTTCTATACTCAATACTCTGACTGATGAAGGCCAAAGTGCCAAAAGCCTTTTTGACCACCTTATCTACCTGCAACTCGACCTTCAAGGAACCATGCACCTGTACTCCTAGATCCCTCTGCTCTACAACACTACCCAGAGGCCGACCATTCACTGTGTAGGTCCTGCCCTTGTTCGACTTCACAAAATGTAACACCTCACACACTTCTCTGTATTAAATTCCATCAACCATTCCTCCGCTCACCTGGCCAATCGATCCAGATCCTGCTGCAATCGTTCACAACCATCTTCACTATCTGCAAAACCACCCATCAGCAAACGTGCTCATCTTGCCCTGTATGTTCTCATCCAAATCTTTGATGTA
>NW_022630754.1:0-61102 GCF_010909765.2 Amblyraja radiata | reverse complement strand
TTCTTCTTCTATGTGGTGTTTTTTGGCGGTGGCAAACAACCTTTTGGTGCATTACCGCCACCAACTGGTATGGAGTGTGGATCAAACAACACCATTACATATACTAATAACCTATATCCTTCCGAACAAATTGGTTACCCTAAGAAAATGCAACAGGATGTGATAGCACTTATATGAACTTCCTTGCAAAATATCTACCAAATCAAATTGTATTCTTTCTTTTCTGAACTGCTCACTCATCCGTTCTCTCTCCTCATACCTCTCACAATGTACAATGACATGCTCTATTGTCTCTTCTTGCCCACAGTATTCACATCTACCTGTATTATGCTTGCCTATTATAAAAAGTGTACTGTTCAGACCAGTGTGTCCAAATCTAATTCTTGAGATTACTCTCCTCTTTTCTGTTTTTTCCTGCACATCTCATTTCTCCCACTTTCCTCTGGACTCTGTAGAACCACCGTCCTTTCCGCTCTTCATCCCATTGCTTTTGCCATCTTTCCTTCAGTCTTTGCTTAATAATGTCTTTGATTTCAGTTTTACCTATGTTAATACTTAAATCAATTTTACTTCTTTTTGCTACCTCTTTTGCTACCTTATCTGCCATTTCGTTTCCTCTAATGCCAATGTGTGCTGGTACCCATAAAAATATGACTGTAAGCCCCATCATTTGAATTCTGAAAGTGTTTGTTGTATTTCAATCAAATGTCTGGTCTACTGTCTGAATGGCTGTGCTGTAAACTCTTTATTGCTAAACCTGAATCTGAGCAAATAACTGTCCTTAAAGGCCTAGTATCCTCGACCCACTGTACCGCTAACAATATTGCAATCATTTCACCTGTGTATACTGAGACCTCATTATTGATCCTCTTCCCTACTTTGATGTGAAATTCTGGTACAATAAATGCTACTCCTACTTTATCTACTGAATCTTTTGATGCATCTGTATAAATTTGGACAAAACTGTAGTATCTTCTCTCTCTCCTCCCCCCCCATGCAGCGTCTTTGTCTCTGCATCGCCCCCTGGCGGCGGGGGGGGGGGGGGGGGGGGGGAGGGGCTCGGTGCATCGCCTCTGGTCCTCCGACTGCAGCGACCCCTGTCTATTGAAGACCGCGGTGCAGCGTCTCTGGTCCTCCGACTGCAGCGCCTTCCTTGCGGCGGGAGGTCATTGGTGCAATTATTCACCTTCCCCACGGACGCTGCCCGACCCGCTGAGTTACTGCAGCACTCTGGCCTTCTTCCCATGATACATGTGGCCTCCCAGGTGACTCAGCGCCAATCAATGGCAGTCCCCCTCGGATTGGGGGTGACGTCTGGGCGCCGGTCGTGCTGTCTGGCGGACGGGGGGGGGGGTTCGACGCGGTGCCCGGATGCTCGGCACCCCCAGGTCGGTGCGGAGCCCCCACTTCTTCCCTGCCCTCCTTCACCCCCTCACCCACCATCCTCATCCCCCTTCCCCACTTGATTCCTCACCATCTCTCCTTCCCGCCTCCCTTCTCCATCTCCCCCCTCACCCTCACACCTTCATCTCCCACCTCATCCCCCCCCCGCTCCCCTCTCCCCCCTGGCCTTCACCCCCCTGGCCTTCACCCCCCCCTGGCCTTCTCACCCCCCTGGCCTTCAACCCCCCCCACCTTCAAGCGCCAATAATGTTCACACGATCTCATTGAAATATATAAGATTGTTAAGGGCTTGGACACGCTAGAGGCAGGAAACATGTTCCCGATGTTGGGGGAGTCCAGAACCAGGGGCCACAGTTTAAGAATAAGGAGTAAGCCATTTGGAACAGAGACGAGGAAACACTTTTTCTCACAGAGAGTGGTGAGTCTGGAATTCTCTGCCTCAGAGGGCGGTGAGGCAGGTTCTCTGGATGCTTTCAAGAGAGAGATAGATAGGGCTCTTAAAAATAGCGGAGTCAGGGGATATGGGGAGAAGGCAGGAACGGGGGGAGTACTGATTGGGGAAGATCAGCCATGATCACATTGAATGGGGGTGCCGGCTCGAAGGGCCAAATGGTCTACTCCTACACCTGTTGTCTATTGTCTATTGTTAGTAATGTCCTGTTTGCCATGCTTGTTGACCCTCTGCGTTCCCCTCCTGCAGGATTTAGGAGCCGTTGCTGTGGACGAAGAGACAGGGACGTGAGCGGCCTTTGAGGGCGGCCAGAGTGCCAGTGAGCCCCCCCCCCCCATATCTGCTCGGTGAGCGGGCTGAGCTTCGAGGGGCTGAGCTTCGTTGGAGGACCACATGATGGGGCACAGCAAGGCGAAGCGTTATAAGTGCGATGTGTGTGGCAAGGCCTGGCATCGCCCGAGCGACCTGGAGACCCACCAGCGGGTTCACACGGGAGAACGCCCCTTCGACTGCACGGGGTGCAACAAGAGCTTCAAGACGGCGCGGGACCTGAAGATCCACCGGCGGGTGCACACGGGCGAGAAGCCCTATGGCTGCTCCACCTGCAGCAAGAGCTTTACCTGTTTGTCGGGGCTGCTGCAGCACCGGCCGGTGCACAGCAGTGAGCGGCCCTTCACCTGCTCCGACTGCGGCAAAGGCTTCAAGTCGTCCAGCACCCTGAAGGTGCACAGGCACCTGCACACTGGGGTGCGGCCCTACACCTGCAGCGACTGCGGCAAGGGCTTCACCCGCTCCGGCAACCTACTGGCGCACCAGCGCACCCACACCGGTGAGCGCCCCTTCACCTGTGCCGAGTGCGGCAAGGGCTTCACCCATTCCTCCAAGCTGCTGTCCCACCAGCAGGTGCACACCGGCGACCGTCCTTTCAGCTGCTCCGAGTGTGGCAAGCAATTCAAGAGGGCGGAGAACCTGGAGATCCACCGGCGGGTGCACACGGGCGAGAGGCCCTATGACTGCTCCACCTGTGGCAAGAGCTTTACCCAGTCGTCGGGGCTGCAGCAGCACCGGCGGGTGCACAGCAGTGAGCGGCCCTTTACCTGCTCCGACTGCGGCAAAGGCTTCAAGTCATCCAAGCAACTGAAGCAGCACAGTCGCATGCACACCACGGAACGGCCCTACATCTGCAGCAACTGCGGCAAGGGCTTCATCCGCTCCGGCAACCTACTGGCGCACCAGCGCACCCACACCGGCGAGCGACCTTTCATCTGCGCCCAGTGCGGCAAAGGCTTCACCCGCTCTGACAGCCTGCTGTCCCACCAGCGGGTGCACTCCAGCAAGAGGCCCTTTGGCTGCTCCGACTGTGGCCTAGATTTCAAGGGGGCGCAAGCGCTGAAGAACCACCGGCAGGTGCACACGGGCGAGAAGCCCTATGGCTGCTCCACCTGCGGCAAGAGCTTTGCCCGGTCGTCGGAGCTGTGGCTGCACCGGCAGGTGCACAGCAGTGAGCGGCCCTTTACCTGCTCCGACTGCGGCAAAGGCTTCAAGTCGTCCAAGCACCTGAAGGTGCACAGGCGCCTGCACACCGGGGAGCGGCCCTACACCTGCAGCGACTGCGGCAAGGGCTTCAGCCGCTCCTACAGCCTGCTGCTGCACCAGCACACCCACACCGGCGAACACCCCTACACCTGTGCCCAGTGCGGCAAGGGCTTCACCTGCTCCAGCAGCCTACTGCAACACCAGCAAACCCACACCGGCGAGCTGCCCTTCACCTGCGCCCAGTGCGGCAAGGGTTTCACCTGCTCCAGCAGGCTGCTGCAGCACCAGCGCATCCATACCGGCGAGCGCCCCTACACCTGCGCCCAGTGCGGCAAGGGCTTCACCCGGTCCACCAGCCTGCTGGGGCACCAGCGCACCCACTCCGGCGTGCGCCCCTACACCTGCGCCCAGTGCGGCAAGGGCTTCACCCGATCCACCAGCCTGCTGTACCACCAGCGGGTGCACACCAGCGACCATCCCGTCCCCAGCCCGGTATGTGGAGAGAGAATTGCCATGGCCTCGCACGCCGCGTCGCACCAGCACGTGCACACCAGTGGCCCGCCCTACGACTGCCCGTACTGTGGTGAGACGTTTGACAGCTCGCGGGGGTGGCGGCAGCACCGGCGGACCCACGTCGGCGAGCAGCTGCTCCCACTGTGACAGAAGAGCATGGGAGCTGCGGGAGCACCAGCGGATACACAGACCGTGATGGAGAAGGAGAAGGTGAGGACAGACTCTACGATGGCAGTATAAAACTGGACCATCATTGCCTGTGGCAGATTGTGTTTCCTCAGCTGCCGCAGGAAGTACATCCTCTGTGGGGCCTTTTTTACTGTGGAGTCGATGGTGGCCACCCATTGATCTGTCCAACAATTATCTATTCTACATTTTCATTGAACTCCATTCCCATTGTCCTGTTTTCACTCCTTACACTTCCTTATCTCTGAACATCCCATCAGATTGAAGAACGGTGTCGACCCGAAACGTCACTCATTCCTTCTCTCCACAGATGCTGCTCGACCCACTGAATGATTCCAGCACTGTGTGACCTTCCCATGATGCATGCCGCCCCCACCACCCCCCCCCCACGTGAATCTGCGCAATGGCAGGTGGCGGGGCCGGCAGTCCCCCTCGGATTGGCGGTGACGTCAGGGCGACGGTCATATGTGCCGTCCGTGCGTGTGACTGATGTCACGGCGCAGGGCGGGCGGATGTGAGAGCCCGCGGCTCGACGTGGTTCCCGGTTCCTCAGCGCCCCCTCCCCCCTCTCACACCCTGCCCCACTTCCCCACCCCCACCCGCCCCACTCCCACACTCCCCCGTCACCCCCTCCTCCCCCCACCCCCTCTGACCTCCACACCCTCTCCCCCCCGCCCTTTCAAGCACTAGTAATGTTCACGTGCTAGTAATGTCCTGTTTGCCAGCTTGTTGACCCTCTGTGTTCCCCACCTGCAGGGTTTAGGAGCCGTTGCTGTGGATGGAGAGACGGGGATGTGAGTGGCCATGGAGGGCGGCCAGGGTGCCAGTGAGCCCCCCGCCCCCCCCCCCCCCAACTGCTCGGTGTGTGGGCTGAGCTTGGAGGGGTTGAGCTTCGATGGAGGACCACATGATGGGGCACAACAAGGAGAAGCGTTATGAACGCGATGTGTGTGGCAAGGTCTGGCAGCACCCGAGCAGGCTGGAGATCCACCGACGGGTGCACACGGGCGAGTAGGCCTATGGCTGCATCACCTGTGGCAAGAGCTTTGCCTGGTTGTGAGGCTTTGCCTGGAGGCTGCGGGAGCACCTGCGGGTGCACAGCAGTGAGCTGCCCTTCGCCTGCTCCGACTGCGGCAAAGGCTTCAAGTCGTCCACGGGCACCTGCACACCGGGGAATGGCCCTACACCTGCAGCGACTGCGGCAAGGGCTTCACCCGCTCCACCAGCCTGCTGATGCATCAGCGCACCCACACCGGCGAGCGCCCCTACACCTGCGCCCAGTGCAGCAAGGGCTTCACCTGCTCCACCAGGCAGCTGTCCCACCAGCGGGTGCACTCCGGCGACCGTCCCGTCCCGTCCCCAGCCCGGTGTGTGGAGAGCACTTTGCCATGGGCTCCCACGCCCTGTCTCACCAGCACGTGCGCACCAGTGGCCAGCCCTACGACTGCCCGTACTGTGGGGGCTGCGGGAGCACCAGCGGATACACAACAGAGAGAGACCCTTCGTGTGCACTGAGTGTGGCAACGGTTTCACCTGCATGTTATCCAAATGCTACCTGACCAACGTCCCTTAAAGCTGCACATATACATTCCTCTCCTTATCTCACATCCTTTTATCTCATTTTCCATTGCCTCTGTCACTTACTCCACTCATCTGCCGATCACCCCCTCATCTGTTAACATTGTGTCAGTCTGAAGAAGGGTCCCGACCTGAACTGTCACCTATCCATGTTCCCCACAGATGCTGTCTGACCGGCCAAGTTACTCCAGCACTCTGTGAAACGTCACCTATCCATGTTCTCCACAGATGCTGTCTGACCGGCCAAGTTACTCCAGCACTCTGTGAAACGTCACCTATCCATGTTCCCCACAGATGCTGCCTGACCGGCGCAGTGACGTCACCGCCGCCCCGCGGCAGTTGCTTCAGCAGGAACGACGCAAGATGGCGGTTCAGTTTAAAATTTGAAGGCGGCGACAAAATGCCGGAGTAACTCAGCGGGTCCGACGAGCAGCGTCTGTGAAGAGAAGCAACCGGGCGACGTCTCGGGTCGAGACCCTTCTGAAGACTGAAGGTAGACACAAAAAATGAAATGCTGGAGTAACTTTGACAGAGAGAGAGAGAGAGTGATAGTGGAAACAGGCCCAACAGGGCCTTTAAAAATAAGCGGTGGGTCGCTTCAAGTTCCAAGATTCAATTTAATTGTCACTTAACCAATTAAGATTCTGTGAAATGAACGGATGAATAAGTTTATTAGTGTGTTCACATACAAGGAATCAGCCTCGGTGCTCCGCTCACAAGCATCAACATGGCAGACAGTAACAATTAAGTTACAGTGCAATGAACGGATGAATACGTTTATTGGCCAGGTAGACAAAATTGCTGTAGAAACTCAGATGTGTGTATATATAAATTCAATGGTAAATGGACAAACTGATCTGTTCTGTATTTATGTGTGGACATTTCTATTCAATTAGTATATGGCCTCATTGAACTGTATTTATTTATGCCTACAATATTCTGTTGTGCTGAAGCAAAGCAAGAATTTCATTGAAGGTACACAAAAATGCTGGAGAAACTCAGCTGTTGCAGCAGCATCTATGGAGCGAAGGAAATAGGCAACGTTTCGGGCAGAAACCCTTCAGACCTTCGATTTTCCAGCATCTGCAGTTCCTTCTTAAAGAATTTCATTGATCTATCTGGGACACGTGACAATAAATCTCGAATCTTGGGTGAGGCAGCATCTATGGAGCGAAGGAAATAGGCAACGTTTTGGGTCGAGACCCTTCTTCTGAGTCTGAGGCCTTCTGAGTCTGAAGAAGGGTCTCGACCCGAAACGTCGCCGTAGATGCTGCCTCACCCGCTGAGTTTCTCCAGCATGTTTGTCTACCTTCGATTTCTCCAGCATCTGCAGTTCCTTCTTAAATAAGTTTATTGGCCAAGTGTGTTCACATACAAGGAATCTGCATCGGTGCTCGCTCGCAAGTAACAACACGACAGACAGTAACCAGTAAGAATGACACATAAAACATGAAACCTTTCAGTTGCTGAGGGTGAAGGCCATTTAGAACATGAGGAAACACTTTTTCATCCAGAGGGCTGTGAATCTGTGGAATTCTCTGCCTCAGAGGGCGGTGGAGGGCAATTCTCCAGATAGTTTCAAGATAGAGTTGGACAGAGCTCTTAAAGATAGCAGAGTCAAGGGATATGGGGAGAAGGCAGGAACGGGGCACTGATTGGGGGTGATCACCTGTGATCACAGTGAATGGCGGTGCTATCTCGAAGGGCCGAATGGCCTACTCCTGCATCTATTGTCTATTGTCCTGAACACCGCTCAACAGTTTCTATCTGCTACAAACTATGTTTCATTGCGCAACCGACTCTGGTATTTTGAATGTGTTGCTCATTAATTTATTGTGTTATTATATAATGAGTCTTTTACCCAGAGTAGAGGAATCAAGAACTGGATGGCTTAGGTTTAAGGTGAGAGGGGAAATATTTCAAGGGATATGGGAAGAAGGCAGGAAAGGGTTACTGATTGTGGATGATCAGCCATGATCACAGTGAATGGCGGTGCTATCTCGAAGGGCTGAATGGCCTACTCATGCACCTATTGTCTATAAAATGCTGGAAAAACTCAGCAGGTGAGGCAGCATCTATGGAGAGAAGGAATGGGTGACGTTTTGTGTCGACCCTCCATTGGTTTCTCCGGCGTTTTGTGTCTACTGATTTTATCCAGCATCTGCAGTTCTTTCAAGTCAAGTCAACTTTATTTGTTACATACACATACAATTGTGTTTAAGAAGGAACTGCAGATGGTGGAAAATTGAAGGTACACAAAAATGCTGGAGAAACTCAGCGGGTGCAGCAGCATCTAAGTCTGAAGAAGGGTTTTGGCCCGAAATGTTGCCTATTTCCTTTGCTCCGTAGATGCTGCTGCACTCGCTGAGTTTCTCCAGCATTTTTGTGTACATACACATACAAGATGTGCAGTGAAATGAAACTTGACTTGACTTGACTTAATCTTTCCCAAACATCCATCCACACTGAAGCCCAAGAGAAGGTTATAAACAGGGGCCTTACCTTTGCACCAACTCCATAACCTTATTCAGATAGACCAAGTTATATACAAAACTAACCAATACCACGTTAGTGATTTGAAGTCTGCTGACATCCTCCTTCACACCGACAGAGGCAGAGATTCCAATTTAAATTAAATGTCATGAGAAACAGGATCAGCCATTGAAAGGACTGTAGTGAACCTGACAGGGTAGCAGAATACATTGACTACTGTAATTCACTGGCACAGCAGCATGCCAGCTTTGAAGGGCAGCACAGTGGTAGAGTTGCTGCCTTACAGCGCCAGAGACACGGGTTGTACATTCTCCCCGTGACCTGCATGGGTTTTCTCCGAGATGTTCGGTTTCCTCCCACACTCCAAAGACGTAGATGGTTTGTAGGTTAATTGGCTCGGTAAATGTAAATATTGTCCCTAGCGGATGTAGGATAGTGTTAATGTGCGGGGATTGCTGGTCCGCGTGGACCCGGTGGGCCGAAGGGCCTGATTCCATGCTGTATCTCCAAACTGAACTAAATGACAGTAGGGTGTAATAAGATTTAAGAGCATGACTATTAAACTCACTTTCCTTAGGATAACTTTAACCAACGAATAACTAGGTCAGAAACAGTGCTGGAGGTTCTCAGTGGATCAGGCACCATCTTCCCGACTGAAGGAATGGACAGATGATGTTTCAGATCCGGACCTTTTTTCAGACTGATGGAGTTGGGAGAAAGCTGGAAAGAGATGGGACCTGAAACGTCACCCATTCCATCTCTCCAGAGATGCTGCCTGCCTGTCCCATTGAATTACTCCAGCATTTTGTGTCCATCTTTAAGTAATAGATGGATACAGGTGAGGGGGAGCTGGGTGATTGGCAGATGGGTGGACAAAGGCCAGATATGGGAAGAGCAGAAAGGCCGTGAGAGAAGATGAACAGAATGTGAAGCCAGAGAAAGGGATATTGGTGAAAGGGGAAGGGAAAAAGGGGATACGGGTCCCATTCAGGTGAGGCACAGGGAAGAGAGGGATAAAAAAATGGGATAGACACAAAAAACTGGAATAAGTCTGACTGCAAAAGTTTTTATAGAAATGTGAAAAGAAAGAGATTAGTTAAAACAAATGTAGGTCCCTTGCAGTCAGAAACAGGTGAATTGATCATGGGGAACAAGGACAGGGCAGACCAATTGAATAACTACTTTGGCTCCGTCTTCACTAAGGACGGCATAAATAATCTGCCGGAAATAGCAGGGGACCGCGGGTCAAATGAGATGGAGGAACTGAGTGAAATCCAGGTTAGCCGGGAAGTGGTGTTAGGTAAATTGAATGGATTAAAGGCCGATAAATTCCCAGGGCCAGATAGCCTGCATCCCAGAATACTTGAGGAAGTAGCCCCAGAAATAGTGGATGCATTAGTGATAATTTTTCAAAACTCTTTAGATTCTGGAGTAGTTCCTGAGGATTGGAGGGTAGCTAATGTAACTCCACTTTTTAAAAAGGGAGGGAGAGAGAAAACGGGGAATTACAGACCAGTTAGTCTAACATTGGTAGTGGGGAAACTGCTAGTCAGTTATTAAAGATGGGATAGGAGCACATTTGGAAAGTGGTGAAATCATTGCACAAAGTCAGCATGAATTTACGAAAGGTAAATCATGTCTAACGAATCTTATATAATTTTTCGAGGATGTAACTAGTAGAGTGGATAAGGGAGAACCAGTGGATGTGTTATATCTGGACTTTCAGAAGGCTTTCGTCAAGGTCCCACATAAGAGATTAGTATACAAACTTAAAGCACACGGTTTTGGGGGTTCAGTATTGATGTGGATAGATAACTGACTGGCAAACAGGAAGCAAAAGTAGGAGTAAATGGGTCCTTTTCAGAATGGCAGGCAGTGACTAGTGGGGTCCGCAAGGCTCAGTGCTGGGACCCCAGCTATTTACAATATATATTAATGATTTGGACGAGGGAATTGAATGCAACATCTCCAAGTTTGCGGATGACACGAAGCTGAGGGGCAGTGTTAGCTGTGAGGAGGATGCTAGGAGGCTGCAAGGTGACTTGGATAGGCTGGGTGAGTGGGCAAATGCATGGCAGATGCAGTATAATGTGGATAAATGTGAGGTTATCCAATTTGGTGGCAATAACAGGAAAGTAGACTATTATCTAAATGGTGGCCGATTAGGAAAAGGGGAGATGCAACGAGACCTCGGTGTCATGGTACACCAGTCATTGAAAGTAGGCATGCAGGTGCAGCAGGCAGTGAAAAAAGCAAATGGTATGTTGGCATTGATAGCAAAAGGATTTGAGTATTGGAGCAGGGAGGTTCTACTGCAGTTGTACAGGGTCTTGGTGAGACCACACCTGGAGTATTGTGTACAGTTTTGGTCTCCAATTCTGAGGAAATACATTCTTGCCATAGAGGGGGTACAGAGAAGGTTCACCAGACTGATTCCTGGGATGTCAGGACTTTCATATGAAGAAAGACTGGATAGACTCGACTAGTGCTTGCTAGAATTTAGAGGATTGAGGGGGGTTCTTATAGAAACGTACAAAATTCTTAAGGGTTTGGACAGGCTAGATGCAGGAAGATTGTTCCCGATGTTGGGGAAGTCCAGGACAAGGGGTCACAGTTTAAGGATAAAGGGGAAATCCTTTAGGACCAAGATGAGAAAAACATTTTTCACACAGGTGAATCTCTGGAACTCTCTGCCACAGAAGGTCGTTGAGGCCAGTTCATTGGCTATATTTAAGAGAGAGTTGGATGTGGTCCTTGTGGCTAAAGGGTTCAGGGGGTATGGAGAGAAGGCAGTTACAGGATACTGAGTTGGATGATCAGCCATGATCATATTGAATGGCGGTGCAGGCTCGAAGGGCCGAATGGCCTACTCCTGCGCCTATTTTCTATGTTTCTGTAAGTCAGTTTGTCAGACAGAATTGCTGGAGAAAAGGAATGGGCGACGTTATGGGTCGAGACCCGTCTTTAGACTGAGTCAGGGAAGAGGGGGACGAGAGATATGGAAGGGTGAGGTGCGACAATGACAGAACAAAGCAGATGCTAAGGATATGCAAAAAAATCTGTAAAATCCAGCCTCCCTTTGATCTGGTATTTTGTTGGTTCACATGCTTGATCATGTATAACACATGTATGTCATGTTGTTACTTGTGGGCGGAGCACCAAGGCAAATTCCTTGTATGTGAATACTTGGTCAATAGCTGTGGGCTAGGTGAAATCGAGTTACAGACAATGAAACTCAATAAGATGACTTTAAAGCTGGTATGACTTGGGTGGGGGAGAGATGGAGAGAGAGGGGATGTAAGGGTTACTTAAAGTTAGAGAAATTAATATTCATACTGCTATCAATGAAAGGAAGATACAGTGCCCTCCACAATGTTTGGGATAAAGACTCTTCATGTATTCATCAGCCTGAAGAAAGATCTCGACCCAAAAGGTTGTCAATTCCTTCTCTCCATAGATGCTGCCTCACCCGTTGAGTTTCTCCAGCATTTTGTGTCTACCTTCGATTTTACCAGCATCTGCAGTTCTTTCTAAAACAACCCATAATTTAGATTGCACACCAGCGGTATGAACATTGACTTCTCTAATTTCAGGTAGTCCTTACTTTCTCCTCCCCTTCTCGGCTCTCCCTCAGCACACTGGCTCCTCCTCTTCCTTTCTTCTTCCCCCCACCCTCACATCAGTCTGAGTAGGGGTTCGGCCCAAAACGTTGCCGATTTCCTTCGCTCCATAGATGCTGCCTCACCTGTGACGGTCACCAATGTGGTGCTTGAGTATAAAGAATCTTAAGAAAGAAATTAGAAAAGTTAAAAGAAGATATGAGGTTGCTTTGGCAAGTAAGGTGAAAGTAAATCCAAAGGGTTTCTTCAGCTATATTAATAGCAAAAGGATACGAGGGATAAAATTGGTCCATTAGAGAGTCAGAGTGGACAGCTATCTACAGAGCCAAAAGAGATGGGGGAGATATTAAACAATTTCTTTTCTTTGGTATTCACCAAGGAGAAGGATATTGAATTATGTGAGGTAAGGGAAACAAGTAGAGTAGCTATGGAAACTATGAGATTCAAAGAAGAGGAAGTACTGACACTTTTGAAAAATATAAAAGTGGATAAGTCTCCAGGTCCTGACAGGATATTCCCTAGGACATTGAGGGAAGTTAGTGTAGAAATAGGGGCTATGACAGAAATATTTCAAATGTCATTAGAAACGGGAATAGTGCTGGAGGATTGGCGTACTGCGCATGTTGTTCCATTGTTTAAAAAGGGTTCTAAGAGTAAACCTAGCAATTATAGACCTGTTAGTTTGACGTCAGTGGTGGGAAAATTAATGGAAAGGATACTGAGAGATAATATATATAAGCATCTGGATAAACAGGGTCTGATTAGGAACAGTCAACATGGATTTGTGCCTGGAAGGTCATGTTTGACTAATCTTCTTGAATTTTTTTAAGAGGTTACTAGGGAAATTGATGAGGGTAAAGCAGTGGATGTTGTCTATATGGACTTCAGTAAGGCCTTTGACAAGGTTCCTCATGGAAGGTTGGTTAAGAAGGTTCATTTGTTGGGTATTAATGATGGAGTAGCAAGATGGATTCAACAGTGGCTGAATGGGAGATGCCAGAGAGTAATGGTGGATGGCTGTTTGTCAGTTTGGAGGCCGGTGACTAGTGGGGTGCCTCAGGGATCTGTGTTTGGTCCACTGTTGTTTGTCATGTACATCAATTATCTGGATGATGGTGTGGTAAATTGGATTAGTAAGTATGTGGATTATACTAAGATAGGTGGTGTTGTGGAAAATGAAGTAGATTTGCAAAATCTACAGAGAGATTTAGGCCATTTGGAAGAGTGGGCTGAAAGATGGCAGATGGAGTTTAATGCTGATAAGTGAGGTGCTACATCTTGGCAAGACAAATCAAAATAGGACGTACATGGTAAATGGTAGTGAGTTGAGGAATGCAGTTGAACAGAGGGATCTAGGAATAACTGTGCACAGTTCCCTGAAGGTGGAATCTCATGTCGATAGGGTGGTAAAGAAAGCTTTTGGTGTGCTGGCCTTTATAAATCAGAGCATTGAATATAGAAGTTGGGATGTAATGTTAAAATTGTACAAGGCATTGGTGAGGCCAATTCTGGAGTATGATGTACAATTTTGGTCGCCTAATTATAGGAAGGATGTCAACAAAATAGAGAGAGTACAGAGGAGATTTACTAGAATGTTGCCTGGGTTTCAGCAACTAAGTTACAGAGAAAGGTTGAACAAGTTAGGTCTTTATTCTTTGGAGCGCAGAAGGTTAAGGGGGGACTTGATAGAGGTCTTTAAAATGTTGCGAGGGATAGACAGGGTTGACGTGGATAAGCTTTTTCCATTGAGAGTAGGGAAGATTCAAACAAGAGGACATGATTTGAGAATTAAGGGACAGAAGTTTAGGGGTAACATGAGGGTGAAGTAGATTTGCAAAATCTACAGAGAGATTTAGGCCATTTGGAAGAGTGGGCTGAAAGATGGCAGATGGAGTTTAATGGTGATAAGTGTGAGGTGCTACATCTTGGCAGGACAAATCAAAATAGGACGTACATGGTAAAGGGTAGTGAGTTGAGTTGAGTGAGTGATTTTCCCATTGTGAGTAGGGAAGATTCAAATAAGAGGACATGACTTGAGAATTAAGGGACACAAGTTTAGGGGTAACATGAGGATAAACATCTTTACTCAGAGAGTGGTAGCTGTGTGGAATGAGCTTCCAGTGGAAGTGGTGGAGGCAGGTTCGATTTTATCATTTAAAAATAAATTTGATAGGTATATGGACGGGAAAGGAATGGAGGGTTATGGTCTGAGTGCAGGTAGATGGGACTAGGGGAAAATAAGTGTTCGGCACGGACTTGAAGGGCCGAGATGGGCTGCTTTCCGTGCTGCAATTGTTATATGGTTATATATATATGTTATATGTTTATATGTTTATTGATATATATATATATATCAATAAACATATAAACCTGAGCCTCGAACATCAAAGACAAAACAAAAATAGACAAATTTATCATTTTGATTTTATTTTTTCAAAGAAACATTTTACAAGAATCTCTCTCTCTCGCTCTGTCTGTCTCTCTTTCTCTCTCTCTCTCCCTCTATCTCTCTACCCCCATCGCCTCCTCTCTCTCTCCCCATCTCCCCCTCTCTCTCACCCCTCCCCCGCAACGTTTAAGAGACACTTGGACAGGTACATGGATAGGACAGATTTGGAGGGATATGGGCCAAACGCGGGGCAGGTGTGACTACTGTAGTGGGGCATGTTGGTCGGTGTGGGCAGGTTGGGTTGAAGGGCCTGTTTCCGTGACTCTGGGACTAATGTAGATGGGGCATGTTGGCCGGTGTGGGCAGGTTGGGTTGAAGGAAGGGCCTGTTTCCGTGACTCTGGGACTAGTGTAGATGGGGTGAAAGAGTTTAATTTGGTACAAGTTTGGTTCGTAAATTAAAAATGTAGATTTGCTGAAAAACAGAAAAGTCAAACTTAAAAGAGAGTTTTCCCAGCAGAATAAAGTCTGGGAACATTTTAGAAGCTTGGCATATACTATTAGCATAGAGATGTATTGTATGGGCCCAGCACCATATTTGATATCAGTCTGAATTGCCTGTTCTAGCTAAGGACAAGGTAGTGGCTTTCATCCAAGTCTTGCAAGCTTGTTTTAGTTCACAGACAGATGCCCATTCGGGAACCAAGATGGAAGTCATTTGAAAATAAAATGGAGTTAGATTGTTAAGGGCTTGGACATACTAGAGGCAGGAAACATGTTCCCGATGTTGGGGGAGTCCAGAACCAGGGGCCACAGTTTAAGAATAAGGAGTAAGCCATTTAGAACGGGGACGATGAAACACTTTTTCTCACAGAGAGTGGCGAGTCTGTGGAATTCTCTGCCTGGTGGAGGCAGGTTCTCTGGATGCTTTCAAGAGAGAGCAAGATAGGGCTCTTAAAATAGCGGAGTCAGGGGATATGGGGAGAAGGTAGGAATGGGGTACTGATTGGGGATGATCAGCCATGGTCACATTGAATGGCGGTGCTGGCTCGAAGGGCCGAATGGCCTACTCCTACACCTATTGTCTATTGTCCTTCCGGAATGGGCAGCCGTACTGAAGCCGTGCCAAGATTTGAGAATAAGGCTGACATTGCAAACATATGGGTCCAGCCTCCCTTGTTTCCCTTTGGCTACGGATCTTTCACTCAGATTTAGAAGGTGTGTTTTATTGATAAGAAAATGTATAATTACACTAACTTTCCTTTGTTCTTTGAATGGAGGCCGGGGACAGACTGAGCAACGTTTGTGCTCTTTGTACTTCCCGCCACTCCCAGCTGATGATCGATTAAAGATTGCCTTGGTTTACCTTTAACAAGTTTGTTGCTGTCTGCTTTTTAGAGACGAACTTTGATGGAGGCATTTTTGCTAGAGATATAGTGGCCTGGTGTTCGTCTGTGGGGTGGGTCATGGTCCAGGGGTAAGTAGGAGGAGGTGTCCGAGAGTTGGCGTGTGGCCTCAGCTGTGTAGAGATTAGCGCACCAGACTACCACGGCACCTCCCTTGTCGGCGAGTTTCATCACCCAGTCTGGGGTGTTGCGGAGTGAGTCGATGGCTGTACGTTCATAGAAACATAGAAAATATGTGCAGGAGGAGGCCATTCGAGCCAGCACCACCATTCAATGTGATCATGGCTGATCGTCCCCCATCAATAACCTGTGCCTGCCTTCTCCCCATATCCCTTGAATCCACTAGCCCCTAGAGCTATATCTAACTCTCTCTAAAATCCATCCAGTGATTTTGCCTCCACTGCCCTCTGTGGCGGGGAATTCCACAAATTCACAACTCTCTGGGTGAAAAAGTTTTGTCTCACCTCAGTCTTAGGGGGGAGAGAGATTGGAGTGAGACAGGGGAGTGGAGAAGTTGAGGCGGATGATGTCCCGCCGGCAGTTTTGGATAAAACGGTCTAAAGCCGGATGGCCATGAGGGGGGGTCCACGAGGAGGGGGTTCGTTGGAGACCCTACATCAGTCTGAAGAAGGGTTTCGGCCCAAAACGTTGCCTATCTCCTTCGCTCCATAGATGCTGCTGCACCCGCTGAGTTTCTCCAGCATTTTTGTCTACCTTTGATGCGGGCATGTTGGCCGGTGAGGGTACGTGGGGCAGAAGGGCCTGTTTTCAACTTGTACGACGCTATGACCTTCTAACTCTTCTCGATTCTCGACGGATGCAGATGCGTGGGTAAGTTTTCTTGGAGTTCCTTGAGATACGATGGGTGTTCAGAGACTTGCGAGTCTAGAAACTTGGAGAACTTGACTCTTTCTTCCAGAGTCCCATCAATGAACCAGTTTCCTCAAAGATGCTTCATCCTAACCGCTGTGCGACCAGCGGCTAATAACAGATGTACAGAGAGGGAGAGAGAGGTGGGAGAGAGAGGGCGAGAGACAGGGATAGAGAGAGAGGGATAGAGAGAGAGGGGGAGAGAGAGTGGGGAGAGAAAGAGGGGGAGAGGGAGAGAGAGAGGGGGGAGAGGCATAGAGAGAAAGGGTGGAGAGAGGGGGGGAGGGGGAGAGGGACAGGAAAGAGAGGGGAGGGGGAGAGGGGACGGGGAGAGAGAGGTAGGGGGAGAGAGGGGGGAGAGGGAGGGGGAGAGAGAGAGAGGGGGAGGAGAGAGAGGGAAGAGAAATCGTGCAGAGGGAGCGGGGGGTGAAGCCAAGCTCACCGTCCACCCCCCACCATCTCGAGTGATACATCGACAGAGGGAGCTGCTTCAAATCAGTGTGACATTTATTTAATTCATAGGGAGAAGGGGGGGGGGGGGAGGGGAGGGGAGGGGAGGGGAGGGGATGAGAGGGGAGGAGAGGGGAGGGGGGGGGAGGGGAGTGGAGGAGACGGGAGGGGAGGTGAATGGAGGGGAGGTGAATGGAGGGGAGTGGAGGGGAGGGGAGTGGAGGGGGGAAGTGGAGGAGGGGAGGTGAGTGGAGGGGAGGGGAGGGGTGGAGGAGAGGGGAGGGGATGAGAGGTGAGGGGAGGGGAGGGGAATATTTCTAGCAGAATCAACAGTTCAATTTGGAGGGGATACAGGCAGCTTTAATAAATCTTGAGGGGCAAGCAGTGTGCGAACAAACTCCGTTCATACGCGCACAATTAATGAAACTGCCCTCTGTGAGAGAGGGGGAAGAGAGAGGGAGGAGAGAGGAGGGCGAGAGAGAGGGGGTGAGAGAGTTGTTGACATCCAATTAGCAGTGCGGCACTCCCCTCCTCTCCCCTCCCCTCACAGTGCATGTTCTCCAGAGATGCTGCCTGGCCCATTGAGTTACTCCAGCACGTCGTGTCTTTTTTATAAACCAGCATCTTCAGTTCCTTGTTTCTGCAACTTTTTCAAACTTTGTATTACAGGTACTTATTACTCCAGTTTAGTTTAGAGATACAGCGCGGAAACAGGCCCTTCGGCCCCACCGAGTCCGTGCCGACCAGCGATCGCCCGCGCATTAGTTTAGTTTAGAGATACAGCGCGGAAACAGGCCCTTCGGCCTCACCGAGTCCACACCGACCAGCGATCGCCCGTTCACACACTAGTTTAGTTTAGAGATACAGAGGGAGAGAGACGGGGGGGAGAGTGGGGGGTAGAGAGAGAGTAGAGAGAGGGGAGAGAGAGTGGGGGGTAGAAAGAGAGTAGAGAGAGGGGACAGAGAGAGGAGAGGAAGAGAGAGGGGGGGGGGGGGAGAGGGGTAGAAAGAGAGTAGAGAGAGGAGAGAGGGGGAGAGGGGAGGGGCAGAGAGAGATAGAGAGGGAAGAGAGTGGGGGGTAGAGAGAGGAGGGGATAGAGGGGAGGATGAGAGAGAGAGTGAGGGAGAGGGGGAGAGAGTGGGGGGAAGAAAGAGTAGAGAGGAGGGGGGAGAGGGGAGGGAGGGAGAGAGAGAGAGGAGAGAGGGGGTAGAAAGAGAGTAGAGAGAGATAGAGAGGGGGAGAGAAGGATTTGACAATAGGGACTGTCATATGCTGAGAGAATGGAGCAGCTGGGTTTGTACACTCTGGAGTTTAGAAGGATGCAAGGGAATCTCATTGAAACATATAAGATTATTAAGGGCTTGGACACGCTAGAGGCAGGAAACATGTTCTCGATGTTGGGAGAGTCCAGAACCAGGGGCCACACAGTTTAAGAATAAGGAGTAAGCCATTTAGAACGGAGACGAGGAAACACTTTTTCACACAGAGAGTTGCGAGTCTGTGGAATTCTCTGCCTCAGAGGGCGGTGGAGGCCGGTTCTCTGGATGCTTTCAAGAGAGAACTAGATAGGGCTCTTAAAAATAGTGGAGTCAGGGGATATGGGGAGAAGGCAGGAACGGGGTACTGATTGGGGATGATCAGCCATGGTCACATTGAATGGAGGTGCTGGCTCAAAGGGCCGAATGGCCTACTCCTGCACCTATTCTCTATTGTCTATTGACAGGCTCGATGCAGCAAAATGTTCCCGATTTTGCCAGGAGTCCAGAACCAGGAGTCACATAAACCACGGAATCACAGAAACATAGAAAATAGATGCAGGAGTAGGCCATTTGACCCATTAAGACAGCACTGCCATTCAATATGTTCATGGCTGTTAGGGGTTGTGGGGAGAAGGCAGGAGAATGGGGTTAGGGAGAGATAGATCAGCCATGATTGAATGGCAGAGTTGACTCCATGGGCCGAATGGCTTAATTCTGCTGCTAGAACTTGTGACCTTGAGACCTCCACCTGGGGTAGTGAGTCTGTCTTCAGTCCATGGAGCCAACGAGACTGGGGAATGATCGATTCTGCCCGTTAATGGTCCTTGACTCTGTGTGTGTGACAGAGCGGTGAGATCGGAGATTAGAGAGAGAGAGAGAGAGAGAGTGGGGGAACAGAGAGAGAGATCAGATTATACTGTACAATCAGTCCCAACTCATGTACAATAGACAGGTTCAGCAAAGGACAGGATACGGAGTGAGGAGTATAGATCTCATCATTCCACATCACTTTACTGTGGAGATCCAGCGATCGCCCGTTCACACACTAGTTTAGAGATACAGCGCGGAAACAGGCCCTTCGGCACACCGAGTCCGTGCCGACCAGCGATCGCCTGTTCACACTCTAATTTAATTTAGAAATACAGTGCGGAAACAGGCCCTTCGGCCCACCGAGTCCACGCTGACCAGCGATCGCCCGCACACTCACACTATCCTATGCACACTAGGGACAATTTACAATTTGCATAAGGCAGTTAACCTACAAACCTGCGTGTCTTAAAAGTCACAGAATGATACAGCGCGGAAACAGACACACAAAGTAGACTGTTATCTGAATGGTGGCCGATTAGGAAAAGGGGAGATGCAACGAGACCTGGGTATCATGGTACACCAGTCATTGAAAGTAGGCATGCAGGTGCAGCAGGCAGTGAAGAAAGCGAATGGTATGTTAGTATTCATAGCAAAGGATTTGAGTATAGGAGCAGGGAGGTTCTACTGCAGTTGTACAGGGTCTTGGTGAGACCACACCTGGAATATTGCGTACGGTTTTGGACTCAAAATCTGAGGAAAGACATTCTTGCCATAGAGGGAGTACAGAGAAGGTTCACCAGACTGATGGGATGGCAGGACTTTCATATGAAGAAAGACTGGATAGACTCGGCTTCTACTTGCTAGAATTTTGACAGTCAGTTTTTATGTTCCCTGCCAGTTTTCTTTCATAATCTATTTTTCCTTTCCTAATTAAGCCCTTTGTCCTCCTCTGCTGGCCTCTGAATTTCTCCCAGTCATTTCTCCCAGTATGCTGCTTTTTCTGGCTAATTTGTACGCATCATCCTTCGCTTTGATACTATCCCTGATTTCCCTTGTTATCCACGGATGCACTACCTTCCCTGATTTATTATTTTGCCAAACTGGGATGAACAATTTTTGTAGTTCATCCATGCAGTCTTTAAATGTCTTCCATTGCATATCCACCGTCAACCCTTTTAGAATTAATTTCCAGTCAATCTTGGCCAATTCACGTCTCATACCCTCAAAGTTACCTTTCTTTAAGTTCAGAACCATTGTTTCTGAATTAACAATGTCACTCTCCATCCTAATGAAGAACTCAACCATATTATGGTCACTCTTGCCCAAGGGGGCACGCTCAACAAGACTGCTAACTAACCCTTCCTCATTACTCAATACCCAGTCTAAAATAGCCTGCTCTCTCGTTGGTTCCTCTACATGTTGATTTAGATAACTATCCCGCATACATTCCAAGAAATCCTCTTCCTCAGCACCCCTGCCAATTTGATTCACCCAATCTATATGTAGATTGAAGTCACCCATTATAACTGTTTTGCCTTTGTCGCACGCATTTCTAATTTCCTGTTTGACACCATCTCCAACTTCACTACTACTGTTAGGTGGCCTGTACACAACACCCACCAGCGTTTTCTGCCCCTTAGTGTTTCGCAGCTCTACCCATACCGATTCCACATCCTCCAAACTAATGTCCTTCCTTTCCATTGCGTTAATCTCCTCTCTAATCAGCAACGCTACCCCACCTCCTTTCCCTTTCTGTCTATCCTTCCTGAATATTGAATATCCTTGGATGTTCAGCTCCCAGCCTTGGTCACCCTGGAGCCATGTCTCCGTGATCCCAACTATATCATAGTCATTAATAGCTATCTGCACATTCAACTCATCCACCAGGAGGCGCAGTCGTCTTTCTTACAGTTTGGCTACCTTCCCAACCAATTGTTCAAGCGCTGTTGATTGCAACATGCGCCTTAATTTAGTTCAACAAAGAAACTGACTAGTTACTAAAGAACTGGATGTTAATATGTGTTTATTGTTGTTTTTTATTGTATTGTATTGTATGTATGACTGCTTCAATTTCGTTCAGACTTCGGTCTGAATGACAATAAAGGCTATCTAATCTAATCTAATCTAATCACCTTATTACGAATGCTCCTTGCATTGAGACACAAAGCCTTCAGGCTTGTTTTTACAACACTCTTACCCCTTATACAATTATGTTGAAAAGTGGCCCTTTCTGATTTTTGCCCTGTTTTTGTCTGCCTGCCACTTTTACTTTTCACCTTGCTACCTATTGCTTCTACCCTCATTTTACACCCCTCTGTCTCTACGCTCACACATTTAAGAAACCCTTTCCCTTTAACTCCATCCTCCACTATCCCATTCGACACCCCACCCCCCTTATTCAGTTTAAAACCACCCGTGTAGCAGTGGCAAACCTGCCTGCCAGAATGCTGGTCCCACACCTGTTAAGATGCAATCCGTCCCTTTTGTACAGTTCCCCCTTACCCTAAAACAGATCCCAGTGATCTAAGAATCTAAATCCCTGCCCCGTGCACCAGTTCCTCAGCCACACGTTCAGGTCCCGTTTCTCCCTGTTCCTGCTCTCGCCAGCACGAGGAACTGGAAGCAAACCGGAGATAACAACCCTGGAGTTGTTACTACTCATATTTTGCTTGAGTAGTTTAAACCCCAGCGGTATGAACATTGACTTCTCTAACTTCAAGTTGCCCTTGCTTTTCCTCTCTCTCCATCCCCTCCCCTTTCGCAGTTCTCCCACCAGTCTTACTGTCTCCGACTACATTCAATCTCTGTCCAGCCCACTCCCCTGACATCAGTCTGAAGAAGGGTCTCGGCCCGAAACGTCGCCCGTTCCTTCTCTTCAGAGATGCTGCCTGACCCGCTGAGTTACTCCAGCATTTTGTGCATATCTTCGATTTAAACCAGCATCTACAGTTCTTTCCCACACACGGTTTTTAAGTTGTTGTACAAAGTTGCGAAGGTGTTAAGAAAAGATGTTGACGTGTTGCTAAAAGTTGTAGGAGTTTTTGAACAGTTGAACAGAGTTGCGCCAGACTTGGGAGAAAGGTTTTTATCAGCTACAAAGTTGTAGATGAGTTATAAATAGACAATAGACAATAGGTGCAGGAGTAGGCCATTCGGCCCTTCGAGCCAGCACCGCCATTCACTGTGATCACCTCTATAATCCTTTATAGCAAAAGGATTTGAGTATAGGAGCAGGGAGGTTCTACTGCAGTTGTACAGGGTCTTGGTGAGACCACACCTGGAGTATTGCGTACAGTTTTGGTCTCCTAATCTGAGGAAATACATTCTTGCCATAGAGGGAGTACAGAGAAGGTTCACCAGACTGATTCCTGGGATGTCAGGACTTTCATATGAAGAAAGACTGGATAGACTCGGTTTGTACTCGCTAGAATTTAGAAGATTGAGGGGGGATCTTATAGAAACGTACAAAATTCTTAAGGGGTTGGACAGGCTAGATGCAGGAAGATTGTTCCCGATGTTGGGGAAGTCCAGAACAAGGAGTCACAGTTTAAGGATAAAGGGGAAATCTTTTAGGACCGAGATGAGGAAAACATTATTTCACACAGAGAGTGGTGAATCTGTGGAATTCTCTCCCGCAGAAGGTAGTTGAGGCCAGTTCATTGGCTATATTTAAGAGGGAGTTAGATGTGGCCCTTGTGGCTAAAGGGATCAGGGGGTATGGAGAGAAGGCAGGTACAGGATACTGAGTTGCATGATCAGCCATGATCATATTGAATGGTGAATGGTGCAGGCTCGAAGGGCCGAATGGCCTCTACTCCTGCACCTGTTGTCTATGTTTCTATAATCTTTGGGCAGGACGGCTCCTCCTCACGTGACCGGCCACCAGGTCCCGCCCTCTCCCTCCCGCACACTGACGGGCAGCGCCAGCGGCCAATGGGAGCCGGTCCCGCATCCCCCCGCCTTCGACGTCACAAACGACCAGTTTCCGTCCCCCCACTCCCCCCCCAATGACGGGCAACGCCAGCGGCCAATGGCAGCACGTCCCGAATCCCCCCACTCCTGTCGTCACAAACGACCAGGTCCCGCCCCCTCCCACCTCCACACTGACGGGCGGCGCTAGCGGCCAATGGCAGCACGTCCCGAATCCCCCCGCCCCAGACGTCACAAACGACCAGGTCCCGCCCCCTCATTGCGTCCGATCAATCCGACCCGCGTCCACGACCCCCCCCCCGCAGGTGAGCGCGTCCTACAGGTTGAGCCGCAGCGCCACCCCACGGACTGACAGCGCCCGCCGCCAATCGGAGCTACCCATCCCGCCCTAGTGACGGTTGCCGGGGCGCGTTCGGCCGCGCCCCCTGACGTCACAAATGACTGGACACCGCCCCTCCCAGCGTCCGACCAACCAAACCAGATCTCAGTTTTGATAGCCCGCCCCCCCCATCGCAACAGCCCCGCCCCCCGGACTGACAGCGCCCTCCGCCAATCGCATCCGCCCATCCCGCCCTAGCGACGGTTGCCAGGACGCGGCCGGCCCCGTTCCCGCGGCTCCTCCTACACCACGTGGGGTAGGGGGGGGGGAGGGGAAACAATCAGCAGCTGCAGAGGCTGCAAACCTGAGATCAAACCTCAAGGGGGGGTCCAGGCTGCAAAATGCTGCAGCAACTCAGCGGGACGGGCAGCGTCTCTGGGGAGAAGGAACGAATGGGCGACGTTTGGAGGTCGAGACCCTTCCTCAGACTGAGAGTCGCAGGAGAGATGTAGACGGTGATGTGGAGTGAAAAGCTTTTACATAGAAACATGGACAATAGGTGCAGCAGTAGGCCATTCGGCCCTTCGAGCCAGCACCGCCATTCAATGTGATCATGGCTGATCATCCACAGTCAGTACCCCGTTCCTGCCTTCTCCCCATTAATCCTGACACTGCAATCTTTAAGAGCCCCATCTAGCTCTCTCTTGAAAGAAAGTATCCAGAGAACCGGCCTCCACCGCCCGCTGAGGCAGCAAATTCCACAGACTCACAACCCTCTGTGAGAAAAAGTGTTTCCTCGTCTCCGTTCTAATTGGCTTACCCCTTATTCTTAAACTGGCCCCTGGTCCTGAATTCCCCCAACATCGGGAAAATGTTTCCTGCCTCTAGCGTGTCCAAACCTTAAATAATCTTGTATGTTTCAATAAGATATCCTCTCATCCTTCTAAATTTCAGAGTATACATGCCCAGCCGCTCCATTCTCTCAGCATATGACAGTCCTGCCATCCCGGGAATTAACCTTGTAAACCTACACTGCACTCCCTCAATAGCAAGAATGTCCTTCCTCAAGGTAGAAAAGGTGCTGGAGAAACTTAGCGGGTGCGGCAGCATCTATGGAGCGAAGGAAATTGGTAATCTTTCAGGCCGAAACCCTTATTCAGACTCCTTCCTCAAAGGTGGAGACCAAAACTGCACACAATACTCCAGGTGTGCTCTCACTAGGGCCCTGTACAACTGCAGAAGGACCTCTTAGCTCCCAAACTCCTCTTGTTATGAAGGCCAACATGTCATTCGCTTTCTTCACAGCCTGCTGTACCTGCATGTTTACTTTCATTGACATGAACAAGGACCCCCAGATCCTGTTGTACTTCCCCTTTTCCCAACTTGACACCATTTAGATAATAATCTGCCTTCCTGTTTTTGCTACCAAAGTGGATAACCTCACATTTATCCACATTAAACTGCATCTGCCCACTCACCCAACATTTTCAGAGTATCCTCACACAGTTCACACTGCCGCACAGCTTTGTGTTATCTGCAAATTTGCTAATGTTACTTTGAATCCCTTCATCTAAATTATTGATATATATTGTAAATCGTGGTGGTCCCAGGACCGAGCCTTGCGGTACCCCACTAGTCACTGCTTGCCATTATGAAAGGTACCCTTTAACCCCTACTCTTTGTTTCCTGTCTGCCAACTTATTTTCTATCCATGTCAGCACTCTACCCCCAATACCATGTGCCCTAATTTTGCCCACTAATCTGCTATGTGGAACCATATTGTATTGATCAGTATTGATGTGTCAGCTATATTTAAGAGGGAGTTAGATGTGGCTAAGGGGATCAGAGGGTATGGAGAGAAGGCAGGTACGGGATACTGAGTTGGATGATCAGCCATGATCATATTGAATGGCGGTGCAGGCTCGAAGGGCCGAATGGCCTACTCCTGCACCTAATTTCTATGTTTCTATGTTTCTATGTGGATAGAGAACTGGCTGGCAAACAGGAAGCAAAGAGTAGGAGTAAACGGGTCCTTTTCACAATGGCAGGCAGTGACTAGCGGTGAACCGCAAGGCTCAGTGCTGGGACCCCAGCTATTTACAATATATATTAATGATCTGGATGAGGGAATTGAAGGCAATATATCCAAG
Organism: Amblyraja radiata; assembly: GCF_010909765.2. Lineage (NCBI taxonomy): Eukaryota > Metazoa > Chordata > Chondrichthyes > Rajiformes > Rajidae > Amblyraja > Amblyraja radiata. The sequence continues at coordinate 35,739 of NW_022630754.1, read as the reverse complement.
TTTGCGGATGACACTAAGCTGGGGGGCAGGGTTAACTGTGAGGAGGATGCTAGGAGACTGCAAGGTGACTTGGATAGGCTGGGTGAGTGGGCAAATGTTGGCTGATGCAGTATAATGTGGATAAATGTGAGGTTATCCATTTTGGTGGCAAAAACAGGAAAGCAGGCTATTATCTAAATGGTGGCCGACTAGGAAAAGGGGAGATGCAGCGAGACCTGGGTGTCATGGTACACCAGTCATTGAAAGTAGGCATGCAGGTGCAGCAGGCAGTGAAGAAAGCGAATGGTATGTTAGCTTTCATAGCAAAAGGATTTGAGTATAGGAGCAGGGAGGTTCTACTGCAGTTGTACAGGGTCTTGGTGAGACCACACCTGGAGTATTGCGTACAGTTTTGGTCTCCAAAGCTGAGGAAGGACATTATTGCCATAGAGGGAGTGCAGAGAAGGTTCACCAGACTGATTCCTGGGATGTCAGGACTGTCTTATGAAGAAAGACTGGATAGACTTGGTTTATACTCTCTAGAATTTAGGAGATTGAGAGGGGATCTTATAGAAACTTACAAAATTCTTAAGGGGTTGGACAGGCTAGATGCAGGAAGATTGCTCCCGATGTTGGGGAAGTCCAGGACAAGGGGTCACAGCTTAAGGATAAGGGGGAAATCCTTTAAAACCGAGATGAGAAGAACTTTTTTCACACAGAGAGTGGTGAATCTCTGGAACTCTCTGCCACAGAGGGTAGTCGAGGCCAGTTCATTGGCTATATTTAAGAGGGAGTTAGATGTGGCCCTTGTGGCTAAGGGGATCAGAGGGTATGGAGAGAAGGCAGGTACGGGATACTGAGTTGGATGATCAGCCATGATCATATTGAATGGCGGTGCAGGCTCGAAGGGCCGAATGGCCTACTCCTGCACCTAATTTCTATGTTTCTATATCAAATGCTTTCTGAAAGAGCCAGTCCACTACATTCACTGGCTCTCCCTTGTCCATTTTCCTTGTTACATCCTCAAAAAATTCCAGACAATTAGTCAAGCATGATTTCCTCTTCGTAAATCCATGCTGACTTGGACCGATCCTGTTACTGCTATCCAAATGAGCTGCTATTTCATCTTTTATGATTGACTCCAGCATCTTCCCCACTACCGATGTCAGGTTAACTGGTCTATAATTCCCTGTTTTCCCTCTCCCGCCTTCCTTAAAAAGTGGGGTAACATTAGCTACCCTCCAATCCGCAGGAACAGATCCTGAGTCTATAGAGCATTGGAAAATGATCACAGATGCGTTCACAATTTCAAAAGCCACTTTCTTAAGTACCCTGGGATGCAGACCATCAGGCCCTGGGGATCTATCAGCCTTCCGTCCCAGCAGTCTACCCAACACCATTTCCTGCCTAATGTGGATTTCCTTCAGTTCCTCTGTCACCCCAGAGCCTCTGGCCACTAGTACACCAGGAAGATTGTTTGACTCCTCCTTAGTGAAGACGGATCCAAAGTACCTGTTCAACTCATCTGCCATTTCCTTGGTCCCCATAATAAATTCACCATAATAGATTCTGTTAGCCCAAAGAGCTAAATCTTACTCTCTCTTAAAAATATCCAGTGAATTGGCCTTCACTGCCTTCTGTGGCAGAGAATTCCACAGATTCACAACTCTCTGGATGGAAAAGTTTCTCCTCATCTCACTCATAAATGGCTGACCTCCTCATGCTTAAACTGTGACCCCTGGTTCTGAACTCCCCCAACATGGGGAACATGTTTCCTGCATCTAGCCTGTCCAATCCCTTAACGACTTTTTATGTTTCTATAAGATTTTCTCTCATCCTTCTAAATTCCTGTGAATACAAGCCCAGTCAACCCATTCTTTCAGTGTATGTCAGTCCCACCATCCCGGGAATAAACCTGGTGAACCTACATTGTACTCTCTCAATAGCATATTGTCCTTCCTCAAATGAGATCTATGGACTTGTCGACCCATTCTTTCATCGTAACTCGAATACTGGCGATAATTCAGAAAAACCTACAGTTGGCTATTCTGTTACGTCGTTGGAGATATTGGAGAGATCACTGTTGGGGAAGAGCCTGAGGGGAGAGAGAGAGTGGGGAAGAGCGGGGAGAGAGGGGGGAAGAGAGTGGGGAAAAGAGAGAGAGTGGGGAAGAGGGGGGAGAGAGAAAGGGGGGTGAAAGAGAGGGGGGGGGGGTGAGAGAGGGGGGGAGAGAGGGGGGGAGAGAGAGAGGCGGAAGAGAAAGGGGGAGAGAGAATGTGGAAGAGAGGGGAGAGAGGGGGTGAGAGAGAGGAGGGAGACAGAGAGATAGAGGGACACAGGGAGGGGAAGTGGAAAAACAGGAGGGGAGAGATAAATAGAGAGGGAGGGAGAGAGAAAGGGATGAATGGGAGAGAGAAGGTGGAGAGAGAGCAGCGTTATCTTGTAGAGAGTAGATTTAGAGCATGCAGCACAGTGTAGAGTAGGGGGAAGAGAAAGGGGGAGAAAGAGGGGGGACTGAGAGAGAGGGAAGAGAGAGTGAGAAAGATGGACAGACAGAGAGAGAGAGGGAGAAATGGGGAGGGAGGAGAGAGAGAGAGGGACATTTAACACAATCATGCTTTATTTTGCTTTTATTAATGCATTTCGATGTCTAATTGCTGATTTTTGGCAAATAACTTCACTCTAAAACATTTAGATCCAAACTTAAATACACAAATATATTATATCTGTCGCTAAGCACCCACAAAAATATCTCGCAATAATGCTCTTTGGTTCAGAGGTTTGGTACGTAGGTGTCGGCCCAGTGTTTCAGGTCACAAGCCGAAGTTCTGGGCTTCTGGGCCTGTGTTTCGTAGGCCTCAAGGCTGTTTTATGGGCCCCGGGCCTGTTTTGTGGTCTCAGGTCCTGTATTTTAGGCCCCAGGCCTGTGTTCTGGGCTTTGGCATAAGTTCTGGAAATTCCGAGCCTGTGCTTCGTAGGCCCCAGGGCAGTATTATAGGCTCCAGGCCCGTGTTGTATGCCTTGGCCTAACCTGGGGGCTTTGGTCTATGTTCTGGGTCTCCAAGTCTGTGTTGTAGGCCTCGGGGTTGTGTTGTAGGCTACGAGCCTGTGTTATAGGCTCCAGGCCTAAGTTCTGGGCTTTCTAGCCTGTGCTGTGCCGTAGGCCTGTAGGCCTGTGTTATAGACTCCAGGCCTGTATTTTAGGCCTTGGGCCTGTGTTGTGGGCTTTGGCCTATTTTCTGGGCTGCTAAGCCTGTGTTTTGTAGGCCTCATGGGAATGTTACAGGCCCGGGCATAACCTCTCGGCTTTGGCCTAAGTTATGGGACTCGGAGCCTGTCAAGTGAAGGTCTACTGAATGAGGCTCCTGTTGCTAGAGAAGGCCTAGTCTGTTGTCAAGGAATGCCTACTGCCAACAGCAAAGGAAGTCCTACTGGTATCAGGCTCCCGTTGCTAAGAAACTCACATGGAAGCGCTCACTCACTCTAGCACTAATAAATGAATCTTTTTGCCACTGCTTCTCACAATGAATGCTTCTTGTAATTATGGGGACAAGAGTAGCACACCACACTCCCCAAGTATTGTCCCACATGCACACCAACATGTTTTGTACAGCTCTCTCTAACATGATGCATGTCCCAACTAACTCTTGTACTCAATGCTCTGACTAATGATGAAGTCGAGCAAGTTTGACAAATTGCTGCTGCTGCTTCTTCATCATCCCGTCTATCTGTCTATCTGTGTGTTAGCGTTTTCAGAGAATTACGCACTCGTACCATTTTCTCTCTCCCCACCTTTCTCTCTCCCTCTCTCTCTCTCAGTAAGTTTGTAGACAGCAGCAACAGCAGCAAAATTGGTGATGTACAGGACTTTAAAAGCAAGCGACTGACTTACTCTCTGAAATTGCAGCCGGGTCCAGATTAACTGGAAATGTGGGCCAAGGAATAATGGCAGATTTAATTTCTTGGACAAGTGCAAAGTGGGAAGTTAAATCAGTGCAGCAGCAGCAGCAGGACTTGCACTGTAAATGGCAGCAGAGCCCCAGAGAATGTTGTAGGAGGACACAGAGACTGCCGAACAGAACAATTGCATGATTGTCTGAAAGCGATAACACAGATAGACAGAATAATAAGGAAGCAGTTTGTCAAGCTTGTCTTCATCAGTCAGAGCACTGAGTACAGGACTTGGGACAAGAGCTGTAAATAAAAATGTTCGTACAAAAAAAAGAGAGAGGGGTGAGAGAGAGAGCGGGGTGGGGGGGGGGGGGGGGGGGGGAGGGCGGGGGGAGAGAGAGAGAGAAAGGGAGAGAATGATTACATGCAAAAAATTAATACAAAAGCACAGTAAATTACTTCCAAAAACACCATAAATTACAAACAAAATCACAATAAAACTGATCCTGCACCATCTATATTCCCAGAAATACCTGCCATTGTTGATCCACTGTCAACCCTGCTAGGGTATCTTTCCAGTCAACTTTGGCCATCTCCTCCCTCATGGCTCCATAGTCTCCTTTGTTCAACTGTAATACTGACACCTCCGATTTTCATTTCCCTCTCTGTTTTGAGATAAATGAAACTTTCACTACTCATAATTAACTTAACTTTATTTAAGCTTTAAGCAACTTATTTATTTAATACATAAACTCAGAAACGTCTGGCACACATGGCTGATTCCGCAGGCTTTTCCCGCCCGAAATACTTCGCACATGCGCACACACCGGAAATGTCCTGCGCATCCGCACTCTAGAAATGTCCTGTGCATGCGCACACTCTAGAAGAGCTCCGCACATGCGCCCACTTCATTCTCCCCTCCTATTTATAAGTTGAGACGGTCAGGAGGTTTAATACATCTTAATGACCGTCGCAGCACTGGAGCCTCAGGAGATACCGGTGTTTCAATAGCTGGGGGTAGATATATTGCTTGGTCATCAACTTCACTCATATTGTTATTTAGATTTTCAATTTTAGAATTTCTTGTAGAAGTTTCCATAGAGGATGCTGGAAGTGTTGGAGGAAGTTCCCGATTAGTGTTATCAAGAAGCGACGGAGCTGACGGAGGAAGTTCTCGATTAGTGTTATCAGGAAGTGACGGAGCTGATGGAGAAGGTGGACATGGTGCAAGGTCACGAAGTGAGACATTTGACTGACGTCCATCCCGATACTTGATAGTTGCATAAGAAGGGTTGACATCAGTCAGTTCAACTTCATCAACAAAAGGTTCATTCTTATTTAATCGGACATAACGACGAAGCAACACAGGCCCAGGGCTCGTCAACCATGATGGCAGAGAAGTACCACTAGAAGAACGCCGTTTGAAGTTAAAGAACCGCTCGTGTGGAGTAGTATTGGTAGCAGTTGTCAGTAGAATTCTGATGGAGTGTAATGCATCTGGTAGAACACATTCCCACTGCTGATCTGGTATATCATTTGACTTTATAGCCAGTTTCACTGCTTTCCAAATGATTCCGTTATACCTCTCAACCTGACCATTTCCAATAGGATGATATGGTGTTGTTTTACTTGTTGCAATTCCTCTCTTAGAAAGGTAGTCCTTTAAATCTTTTGACATGAATGAGGTGCCCCTATCAGAATGTATGTAACTTGGAAATCCACAGAATGAAAACAGTTGATCTAAACATTTGATAACCATAGCAGCTGAAATATTTGGACAAGGAAAGGCAAATGGAAACCTCGAATATTCGTCAACTAAGGTAAGTATATAAAAATTTCGAGAGGAGGATGGTAAAGGCCCTTTGAAGTCAATACTCAAACGTTCCATAGGTTGAGTAGCTTTGATCAATCTTCCTTCTTCAGGACGGAAGAACCTTGGTTTTAATTCAGCACAGATTCTACATGAAGCACACGTCATCTTCACATCTTCTGTAGAGAAAGGTAAATTTTTGGAACGAACATAGTGTAACAAACGAGTGGCTCCAGGATGACACAGCCCATTGTGAAGATCAGTGAGTGCAGAAGAATGAACAGAGGCACAAAATGCTCGAGTTAATGTGTCCGGAGCAACATTATCCTTACCAGGGCAGTACTCAATTGAATAACTATATGCGGATAATTCAATCCTCCATTCATGAATTTTACTATTTTTAATCTTCGTTCGTTTCCGATTATCCAGCATAAAAGCTACTGAACGCTGATCTGTTATCAAAGTGAAGTGCTGGCGAGCAAGGAAATTACTCAATTTCCTCACAGCTTCAATAATTGCTGTAGCTTCCTTTTCGACGGATGGGTAGTGCAATTCACTACCTTGGAGAGTACGAGACATGAAAGCCACTGGTCGTCCTCCTTGATTTAATGTTGCAGATACTACTAAATCAGAGGCATTACATTCAACAACAAAGGGGAGATCCTCATCGATGGCGTGTAATGTCGCAGATTCCAATTGTTTCTTTAAAGAAGTAAAGGCACCAATTGCTGTAGAGTCAAGGGGGAAAGAATTTGCTCTAATCAAAGGTTGAATTTTGTCAGAAAAATTTGGTATCCATTTAGCATAATATGCAAACATTCCAGAACCCTTCGTAGAGAGTTTAATGTTGCTGGAACAGGTATCTCTTGGAGTGGGCGGAGTCTTTCTGGATCAGGCTTGATTATATCATTTCCAACCCAATAACCAAGAATAATAATTGATGATACTGATGTTATTGATTTAGCCTCATTTAATGTTAGATTTTTGGAATGTACAACATCTAAAAACCGTTGTACATTTTCATCATGTTCAGTTTGGTCTTTTCCTGCAATAGTTATATTATCAAGATAAGGGAAAGTATCTTTAAGGTTTTCCTGTTCAACAAGTTTGTCCATCTCTCTCTGAAAAACAGCCACGCCATTAGTTACCCCAAAAGGAACTCTGCAGTAGTGATATAATTTCCCATTTGCTTCAAACGCAGTATGTTTCTTCTCTGATTCCTTCAGAGGAATTTGATAGTAAGCACTTTTTAAGTCAAAAGTAGAGAATATCTTATACTTAGCTAATGTATTGATAATCTCTTCTATTCGAGGTAATGGATATGCATCAAGCTCCGTGTACTGGTTTATAGTTTGAGAGTAATCAATGCAGAGTCTCTTTCTATGTCTCTCCAAGGGGTCCTTAACCACGACAACTTGTGCCCTCCAAGGGGAAGAACTGGGTTCTATAATCCCTTCTTGTAAAAGATTAGTTACTTCTGTGTTGATAAAGTTCCTATCATCTTTACTAAAATGTTTTGATTTTGTAGCAATTGGCTTGCACTTGGAGGATAAATTAGTGAATAATGAAGGACATTCAACAGACGCTGCAGAAAGACCACACAATACTGGTGGCTTTGACAATACAAGATCAGGCATAGTTCCTTCATACATTATTTGAAGTGATCTGTGCAGTTTCTGGAAATCCTGACCTAGAATTATATCGCTACACAAATTTTTCAAAATACCAAGACATACAGATTTATAGCTAGTTTTGTTCAGAATAAAGTCTACAATACAAGATCCTATAATTTGAGTATTGAGAGTTGTCAGAGCCATCGAGATTTCTCTATTTGAAGGAATTATAGTTAGATTTAGTCGGGACACAACGTTCACTTATAAAACGTTCTGAGCTGCCAGAATCAAGTAGTACATTAAGTGTATGGCCATTAATGGATAACGTTGTAGCTGCATGAGACAAGCTCTGAGGAAATGCCGCTGTAATTGCACATAAGGCATGTATATGGCAGCAGTCACACTTTTAGTAGTTGCTTTGGACTTGCATACTCTAGAATAATGTCCCTTCTTGCCACAACTATTACAAGTTGCCTCTCGAGCAGGACATGTCTCTCTCTTATGAATATTACCCCCCGCAAAAGTAACAGTTCCTTTTTGAATAATTATATGCTGCTGCAAGGGCACCTTTATCAGTAGAAATTGTTTCCGTTTGCTCCATATTAGTACGTGGGTGAAATTCTTTTGTAGTAGTTGCAGCAGAATACACATTAGATGAGCCATAAGCATCTGAATTTTTCTGAGCCAAGTCTAAAGAGTAAGCTTGATTGTAAGCTGACTGTAAATCCAAGGTTTTGTGTTCTAATAGTCTCTGTCGTATTAAAGACGATGCCAAACCATTGATAAAAGAGTCTCGAATAACTTCCTGTCAATATTGATCAGCTGTAACTGCTTTGAAGGCACAGTCTTTACTAAGTCTTTGAAGTTCTTGTAAAAATTCATCAAGTATCTCACCAGGTTTTTGTTTCCGAGTAGCAAGGAGGTGTCGAGCGAATATCACGTTGGGTGTCTTAACGAAGAGTTTGCTTGGTACATCAATAGCAGAATCATGTTGTACATTCCTCTATGTAATCATATACATGGGAAGAGACAAAGCTTATTAATGTCTTGAGTCTGTCTGGCGCATCATTGTCACACTCATCAAATAAGTTATTTAGTATACGAAGCCAGTGCTTCCAATTCTTTGCAGCAGCAGGTGAGTTGGGATCCAGATCCAAGCATTGTGGTTTCAGTAGCTTCTCCATCCCAAGTCGGACTGTTTGACTTCTGAGATAAGTTGCTTAAATTGTTGTGAGATAAATGAAACTTTCACTACTCGTAATTAACTTAACTTTATTTAAGCTTTAAGCAACTTATTTCTTTAATACATAAACTCAGAAACGTCTGGCAAACATGGCTGATTCCGCAGGCTTTTCCCGCCCGAAATACTTCGCCCATGCGCACACTCCGGAAATGTCCTGCGCATGCGCACTCTAGAAATGTCCTGCGCATGCGCACACTCTAGAAGAGCTCCGCACATGCGCACATGCGCCCACTTCACTCTCCCTCTCAAATTGTTGATTAGCACGTATCATATTATGGTAGACAAAAGTGCTGGAGTAACTCAGTGGGTGCAGCAGCACTTATGGAGCGAAGGAAATAGGCAACGTTTTGGGCCGAAACCCTTCTTCAGACTGATGGAGGGTGGGGGGTGGGGGGGGGGGGGGGTAGGGGGCAGAAAGGAAAAAGGAAGAGGAGGAGCCCGAGGGCTGAGGTAGAGTTGAGAAGGGGAGGAGACAGCAAGGGCAACCGGAAATTGGAGAATTCAATGTTTATGCCGCTAGAGTGCAGACTGCCCATAGGAGGTGCTGCTCCTCCAATTTCCGGTGGTGCTCACTCTGGCCATGGAGGAGGCCCAGGACAGAGAGGTCGGATTTGGAATGGGAGGGGGAGTTGAAGTGCTGAGCCACCGGGAGGTTAGGTTGGTTAAGGCGGACTGAGTGGAAGTGTTCGGCGAAACGATCGCCAAGCCTACGCTTGGTCTCACCAATGGTCATATTATAGTCATAATAATCATATTATGGTCACTACCGACCTCCTAATGCCTCCTTTACCTCGAGTTCCCTTATTAAATCTAGTTCATTACACAACACTAAATCCAGAATTGCTTTCTCCCTCCCTGGTAGGCTCCAGAACAAGTTGCTCTAAGAATCCATCATGGCATTCCACGAACTCCCTTTCTTGGGGTCCAGAACCAACCTGATTTTCCCAGTCTACCTGCAGTCTACCTGCATGTTGAAAACTCCCATAATAACCATAGCATTACCTTTACGACGTGCCAATTTTAACTCTTGATTCAACTTGCACCCTATGTCCAGGCTACTGTTTGGGGGGGCCTGTAGATAAGTCCCATTAGTGTATTTTTACCCTTACAATTCATAGAAACATAGAAAATAGGTGCAGGAGGAGGCCATTCAGCCCTTCGAGCCAGCACCGCCATTCATTGTGATCAGGCCTTCTCCCCATATCCCTTGACTCCACTAGCCCCTAGAGCTCTATCTAACTCTCTCTTAAATCCATCCAGTGATTTGGCCTCCCTCTGTGGCAGGGAATTCCATAAATTCACAGTTCCTCAGTTCTATACTCAGTTCTATCCATACTTCCAAATTCCTCAGTTCTATCATACTTACTCCACATCTCCTGATTCTATGTCACCCCTCGCAAGGAACTGAATTTCATTCCTCACCAACAGAGCAACCCCACCCCCTCTGCCCACCTGTCTGCCTTTTCGATAGGACGTTTACCCTTGAATATTCAGTTCCCAGCCCTGGTCCTCTTGCAGCCATGTCTCTGTAATTCCCACAACATCAAACTTGCCCATTTCTAACTGAGCCTCGAGCTCACCCACTTTATTTCTTATACTTCGCACATTCATATACAACACTTTAACTTTGGTATTCTCCTCCCCTATCACACTAGTCACTATTTGCGCTGACCTTACTCTCTTATCCTTTCTCGAACTTTCCTTCCCATTAATTCGAGAGTCTTTGTAACTTTTCCTGTACTCACTCCCAATTTGTCATTCCCTCCTCTCCCACTATTTAGTTTAAACCCACACATATAGCACTGGCAAACCTGCCTGCCAGAACATTGGTCCCCCTCAAGTTAAGGTGTAAAGGGCCTGTCCCACGAGCATGCGACTCCATGCAGCAAGTGCGACCTAAAACCCGCAGCCAACTCAACACCGTACGCATGGAGGTCGAGTGAGTGATGTGAAGTTCGAGCGAAGTCCGAGCAGGCGTACGGCGTCGAGATGACTGTGGGCCGGCAGGCCGTTCCCGTGCTGAATTTTTGAACCCAATCAGTTTTACAGAGCCCCGCGCGATGTCGGCACCTGCTCCGCACAACTCCATACGGCTCCGGCGATTGAAGTGGGACCGGCCCCGCGAGGCCGTACGGCTCAAGCGACCACGTTAGGTCACGCTTGCCGCATGCAGGCGCATGCTGGTGGGACCAGCCCTTTAGGTCGCGCTTGCCGCATGGAGTCGCATGCTCGTGGGACAGGCTCTTAACCTGTCCCTTTTGTTTGTAATTTAAAAAAAAATTATAAGTAAGTACGATATTGTGGTACCTTTTTTCAGGTGCCAAATATATGTTAGAATGTTACATTCTATGTACAGCTTTATTTATTTATTTATTTTAAAAAAGAGAGAGAAAGAGAGATTAGGTAATAGAGAATAGAAAAACATGTGATGTGTAGTGTGTGAGAAAGAAAAAGAAAAGAGAGAGTAGGTGAGGAAAATAAGTAAAAAAGAAGAAAGAGAGAATTCGGTTCTTTTTCAGGATACAGCATAAATTGGAATAAAAGTGAAATTATGTCGTTAAAGCCTCAATAAGTGACTCACATTAAAATTCCCCCTTAAAATTGCAACAGAAAAATTTAAATGTTTGGGTATTCAAATTACTAGAAGAACGGCCAGGAACATCGGGCCTCCATAGAGGCAATAGCGGAGGCCTCAATAGGCCTGACTTTGGGAGAACTGGGGTTGGGGACTGGACATTGTGCCTTGTCCCACAGTGGGACCATTGTGGGGGGATGATTTTTGTGTGTAAGTGATTCTTTTAGTTTGTGTCCAAGATGGTTGTTGGAGGGGAGAGTGGACGCTGGCGCGGTTTAGCTGCCGTTGCTCTCTCTTCACATTGTGTTTTTGATTTTTTTGTCTTTGGATCGAATTCTGTTTTTAATTTGTGTATTGGTGACGTCTTTATTATTTATTTTACTCCGATTATATATTTTTTTACTCTTGTTAAATTCTGTAAGGTGTCCTTGAGACTTTTGAAAGGCGCCCACAAATGACATTTTTTATTATTATTATTATTATTATTATTATTATTATTATTATTATTATTATTATTATTATTATTATTATTATTATTATTATTATTATTATTATTATTATTTATTATTATTTAACGCTAATTTTATGCCGTTATTAAATAAATTGAACGCGTTAATTAAATTCTGGAAAACGCTCCCGTTGTCATTAATAGGCAGAATAAACGCTATAAAAATGTTTTTTTTACCACAAATATTTTTTCAAAAAATTAGGTTCTAATATCACCAACTTTATTTGGGACTATAGATCACATAGAATTCAAAGAAAACACCTGTGTAAACCCAAAGAGGCTGGGGGACTCTCACTTCCGAACTTTTTGTATTATTATTGGGCAGTGCAAATTAAGAATATAATTTACTGGTTGGACAGCTCTTCCCAACAGGCATAATGGAGAAAGAGGCTGTTCTCCCTGTGATATAGGAGCGGTCCTCTTCTCCCCGATAAAACTGAATAACACAATATATAAGAATAACCCAATTACCCATAATACAATAAGAATTTGGAAACAAATAATATTAACTTTAAAATTAAGAAACCTATCAGTGTTAACGCCAATAGTGAATAATCCTTCATTTAAACCATCTCTTATTGAAAAAACATACAACCAATGGGAAAGAATGGGAATTAAAAGGATCGGCGATATGTACGAAATGGGAAATCTGTTATCATTCCAACAATTGCAATTAAAATTTAAGTTGAATGATAATCAATATTTTAAATATCTTCAGATCTGCAATTTCATGAAGAAATATATACAAAGACATCAAACTATAATTTTAGACCCACTGGAAGAAGCAATTAATATTAAGGCTTACTCACAGAAATTAATATCATATCTATATAATAGTATTTTAAATATAGAACTACCATCGACAGAGTCACTTTAGAGAAGATTGGGAACGAGAACTAATGATAAAAATCACGAAAGAAACATGGGAAAAGTATTTGATGTATATACATAAATGTTCGATTAATGTAAGACATAACTAAAATCAATTCAAAATTTTACATAGATTATATTATTCAAAAACTAGATTTAATAAATTTTATCCAAATATTTCTCCCATTTGTGACAAATATCAAAATGCCACTATAACACATTCTTTTGTTTCCTGCATAAAACTCCGTACATTCTGGTGCGAGATTTTTGATATATTTACAAAGTTATTCAAGATAAAAATGGAGCCTAACACTGAAATGATTATACTTGGAGTAACGGGAGACGGGAATAAATTGAACACATTTCAAAATTCATTTTTTAATCATGGGTTAATAATAGCAAAAAAACATACTCAAATTTTGGAAAAATACACCCATACCAACGCTTAAAATGTGGATTATAAATATGTTGGACACAGTACATCTTGAAGAAATGCGACTCCTAACAGATAAACCAGACCAATTCTTAACGAGTTGGTCTCCATTTATTGATTTCTTGGAAGCATATGGTGCAACAAAATCGTAAAAAACAACAGTTTCAGGACTGGTTGAAAGATGGTCAAGGATATAAATACTCATCTCCTATCTCCTATTTTCTACTCTCTCTCTCTCTCTCTCTCTTCTTTTTTACTTCTTTTCCTAACCTGTCCCTTTTGTACAGGTCATCCCTACCCCAGAATAGATCCCAGTGGTCTATAAATCTAAATCCTCGCTCCCTGCACCAGCCGCCCAGCCACACATTCAGATCCCTCATCTCCCTATTCCTGCCCTCACTGGCAGGAAGGCAGTCTTTTTCGCTCCTGGGCATTCAAGTTGCCGAACCAGGCCATGATGCAACCAGTTAACGTGTAAGAAAGAACTGCTGATACTGGTTTAAATCGAAGGTAGATAGAAAATGCTGGAGTAACTCAGCAGGTGAGGCAGCATCTCTGGAGAGAAGGATTGGCTGACGTTTCGGGTCGAGGCCCTTCTTCAGACTGATATCAGGAGAGTGGGAGATACAGAGATTGAATGTAGTCGGAGACAGTAAGACTGGTGGGAGAACTGGGAAGGGGGAGGGGATGGAGAACGAGGGAAAGCAAGGGCTACTTGAAGTTAGAGAAGTCAATGTTCATACCGCTGGGGTGTAAACTACTCAATCGAAATAGGAGATGCTGCTCACTTCTCCAATCTGCCCTGAGCCTCACTCTGACAATGGATGGAAAGGTCAGATTGAGAATGGGAGGGGGAGTTGAAATGCTGAGCCACCGGGAGATCAGGTAGGTTAAGACGGACTGAGCAGAGGTGTTCAGCGAAATGATCACCGAGCCTGCGCTTGGTCTCGCCGATGTAGAGGAGTTTACACCTGGAACAGCAGATACAGTAGATGAGGTTGGAGGAGGTGTAAGTGAACCTCTGCCTCACCTGGAAAGACTTTTAGGGTGCTTGAATGGAGTCAGTTTGGGTCCTTGGATGCAACCAGTCAATGTGCTCTCTAATGTACACCTGTAGACGTTCAAGAGAATCCTCTCTCCGTAATCTTCTCAGGAAGCAGAGGAGTAAATGTACTTTCTTTATAATTGCATCAGTGTGCTGGGCCTAGGAAAGATCTTCGTAAATATGCACACCCAGGAATTTGAAGTTTTTGACTCTCTCCACCATCACCCCGTTGATACAAACAGGATCGTGGGTCCTCATAGTAAGCATGCAGGTACAGCAGGCAGTGAAGAAAGCTAATAGTTGGTCTTCATAACAAGACGAGTTGAGTATAGCAGCAAAGAGGTCCTTCTGCAATTGTACAGGGCCGACCACATCACGCGTATTGTGTACAGTTTTGGTCTACAAATTTGAGTAAGGACATTGGTGCTATAGAGGGAGTGCAGCGTAGATTTTCAAGGTTAATGGGGTGGGAGATTGCAACCTTCATGTGGTCCGCCCTGTTTCAACGAATGCAATCAACCTGGCCTGCACAACCAAATAAGATCAAATAGAACAAGTTGTCCTACAACTTTAGGCCGTGCACGCCACGCAAGAAGAAGACCAGGTTAATTCCTGGGATGGCGGACTGTCATATGTTGACAGAATGGAGCGACTGGGCATGTACACACTGGAATTTAGAAGGATGAGAGGGTATCTTATTGAAACATATGTTTATTAAGGGATTGGACATGCTAGAGGCAGGAAACATGTTCCAATGTTGGGGGAGTCCAGAGCCAGGGGCCACAGTTTAGGAATAAGGGGTCGGCCATTTAGAACGGAGATGAGGAAACACTTTTTCACCCAGAGAGTTGTGAAACTGTGGAGTTCTCTGCATCAGAAGGCAGTGGAGGCCAATTCTCTGGATGCTTTCAAGAGAGAGTTAGATAGAGCTCTTAAAGGAATATGGGGAGAGGCAGGAACGGGGTACTGATTGTGGATGATCAGCCATGATCACAGTGAATGGCGGTGCTGGCTCGAAGGGCTATGGTCTCACGCTTCCTCTTCCAAAGTCCACAATCAGTTCCCGTGGACTTGCTGATATTGAGAGCCAGGTTGTTGTGCTGGCACCATTTGGTCAATTGGTCGATATCACGGAGACCCAGTGTTGTGAGCTTGGAAACCAGCTTTTACATTTATTACAAGAATAATATGTACTTACAATAAATATCAAATATACTGAGTGTTATATCATAATATAATGATCATAACCATACTTTATCAGCCAAGTATGTTTTGCAACATTCGAGAAATTTAATTTGCCACACAGTCATACCATTAAAAAGCAACAAGACACAAATATACATTTTAACATAAACATCCACCACATTGACTCCTCCACATTCCTCACTGTGATGGAAGGCAAAAAAAGTTAAATCTCTTCCCTTCTTTGTTCTCTCATGCTCGGGGGCCCCGAGCCTTCAGTTGACGTCAAGTTAAGTCAAGTCAAGTCAAGTTTATTTGTCACATACACATACGAGATGTGCAGTGAAATGAAAGTGGCAATGCTCGCGGACTTTTGTGCAAAAGACAAACAACCAAACAACCAAACAAACTATAAACACGATCATAACACACATATTCTTCTACATAATAAATAATGGAAGGAAAAACGTTCAGTAGAGTTAGTCCCTGGTGAGATAGGCGTTTACAGTCCGAATGGCCTCTGGGAAGAAACTCCTTCTCAATCTCTCCATTCTCACCGCATGGCAACGGAGGCGTTTGCCTGACCGTAGCAGCTGGAACAGTCGGTTGCAGGGGTGGAAGTGGTCTCTCATGATATTGTTGGCTCTGGAGTTGCACCTCCTGATGTATAGTTCCTGCAGGGGGGGCAAGTGAAGTTCCCATAGTGCGTTCGGCCGAACGCACTACTCTCTGCAGAGCCTTCTTGTCCTTGGCAGAGCAATTCCCAAACCAGATGGCAATGTTCCCGGACAAGATGCTTTCCACAGCCGCTGCGTAGAAGGACTGGAGGATCCTCGGAGACACTCTGAATTTCCTCAATTGCCTGAGGTGGTAAAGGCGCTGCCTTGCCTTACTCACGAGTGCTGAGGCGTGTGATGCCCATGTCATATCCTCGGAGATGTGGACTCCCAGATATTTAAAACAGTTCACCCTATCCACAGGATCCCCATTTATCCTCAATGGAGTGTATGTCCTCGGATGATATGCCCTCCTAAAGTCCATGATCAGCTCGTTCGTTTTTTTGATGTCAAGAGGAGGCTGTTATCCTGGCACCAGAGTGCTAGACCAGCCACCTCCTCCCGGTAGGCCTTCTCGTCGTTGTCTGAGATCAGGCCCACCACCACAGTGTCATCAGCAAACTTGATTATTGAGTTGGAGCTGAACCTAGCCACACAGTCATGTGTGTACAGGGAGTACAATAGGGGGCTGAGCGTGATGATCTTAGCTCCCATAGTCGGGACCTCCATGTTCAGGGCGATCAAGCTCCTGCATTGGGGGGGGGGGGGGGGGGTCTCGGCTCCACCCGCACCGGGCGATCTAACCCCGGGTCGGGGCTCTTCGAACCTTCTGCAACTTTGGAGCTTTCCGACATCGGTCTCTACCAGAGATTGCGAGCTCCTCGATGTTGAAATCCCCAGGCCGCGGTTGGAGCGTCGATCCCAGGGAAGGGATCGCAGGCTACGATGGTGAGTCCACGGCCCCGCGGTGGGGATCAAAGTCAGTCGCGAGCGAGGCCTCCAGCTCCATGATGTTAGGCCGCAGAGCGATCGGAGATCCGATCCGGAAAACAATCGCATCTCCGGCAAGGTAAGAGATTGAAAAAAATTTCCCCCGACCCCCACCCCCACCCCCCACATGAAACAAACCAGAGAACATTTACACAAACATTTAAAACACGATAAAAATAACAAGAAAAGCGAAAAGACAGACTGTTGGCGAGGCTGCCATCAATGACGGCGCCCCTAGTGGTATATTCAGTTGGTGGTGGTGCCGCTGCCAGGGGTGGTGGTGGAGGCAGATACGATAGTGGTGTTTGGGAGAGTATCAGATAGGCACATGGACATACAGGGAATGGAGGGATATGGATCACGTGCAGGCGAAGGGGATGAGTTTAACTTGGCGTGGGTGTTGGGTACAGACATTGGGGGCTGAAGGGCCTCTTCCTGTGCTGGACTGTTGTGTGTTCCAGTGGATTGATCACCTTGGATAGGACGTCAGTAGCTGTGTGTAGTTGGCGTTGTGAAGCATCCAACTATCTAGGTCACCTCAGCCCGTTGCTACAATTCAATGTTGATACTTATCTCAGCTGTTGGCAACGTCCAACGTTGGGCACAGACCCTTCAAAACCAGATTAATTTACTTTCATCTGCACCAGGATGTTGATGAGGATCTTTGTCCACACGTCATTTGCAGAGTAAACAGGGCACAGTGATGAAGGACACATTCTCAGCAAAATCAATAACCCCGCTCTCACAATTGACGGCACCACTGTCTCCCCATCTCCCCAGGCCCGCAACCTTGGCGTGATCTTTGATTCCACCCTCTCCCTTGAGCCTCACATCCGCCATATCATTAAAACCTCCTTCTTTCATCTCCGCAACATCGCCAAACTCAGACCCTCTCTCACACCTCCCGCTGCTGAAAGACTCATCCATGCCTTCATCTCCTCCCGACTAGACTATTGCAACTCACTTCTCATTGGCATCAGCTCCACCTACATCAACCGACTCCAACTGGCCCAGAACGCAGCCGCCCGACTCATCACCCACACCAAATCCTGGCATTACATCACTCCAGCCCCCAAACAACTTCACTGGCTTCCCATCTTCAACCGGATCACCTACAAAATCCTGATCTTCACCTACAAAGCCCTCCACCAACTGCCCCCCCCCCCCTCCCCATATCTCACTGACCTCCTCTCCCCCTACCAACCCTCACGGTCCCTCAGATCCACATCAGCCGGTCTCCTCTCCATCCACAAGTCCAACCTCCGCAGTTTTGGGGACAGAGCCTTCTCCAGGGCAGCTCCCAGGCTCTGGAACTCCCTCCCCCAACTGATCCGCAATTCCGTGTCCCTCACCATCTTCCAGTCCCGCCTCAAGACCCATCTCTTCACCTCTGCCTATCCGTAGCCCCACGTCCCCCTCCCTTTTCATCTGTGCATTAATTGCCTCATATTGTGTTTTGTATTGAATTCTGTCTTTACTTTGTGTACTAGTCATGTCTCCACTATTTATTTCATTCCCCTTGCATGTTATTCCTCTACCTGCTAAATTTTTGTAAGGTGTCCTTGAGACTCTTAAAAGGCGCCCATAAATAAAATGTATTATTATTATTATTATTATTAATTAGTGTGGAGAGGAGAGCCACAGAACAGCGCACAACAGCAGTGCAATCTCAAACCTCTGGCCTGGAGAAACAGCGCGCAAATCGCCCAGTCCGCACCGACCAGCGATCGCCCGTTCACACACTAGTTTAGTTTAGAGATCCAGCACGGAAACAGGCCCTTCGGCCCCACCGAGTCACGCCGACCAGCGATCGCCCGTTCACACACTAGTTTAGTTTAGAGATACAGCGCGGAAACAGGCTCTTCGTGCCCGTGGACAGAGCATAGTCCAGATTTACTACGGCATTATGTCAATCTCCATCCAGGACATCTTCGGACCTCTACCCTCTCCCCTACGCACAGGATGTCCAAAGATGAGGATGGTGCGTGAGAAGTACAGCCAGAAGGCAAGGAGCAGCCCCTTTAGATATTGGAACAGGGGCTGCAACCGCGTGGGGTGGGGTGGAAGTCGTCCTCGATGAGGATTGAAACCGGGCGCCGCACGATGGCTGCCTCGCCAACAGTCTGTCTGTCTTTTTGTCTTTATTTGGTATTTTTAGTGTGTTTTAAAAGTTTGTGTTAATGTTCTCTGGTGTGTTTTTTTGGAGGGAGGCGGGGGAAACTATTTTTCAATTTCTTACCTTGCCGGAAATGCGATTGTTTTCCGGATCGTATCTCCGGTCTTTCTGAGGCCTAACATCATGCATAGGCTTTATCATTGGCTGATAAAGTATTATTGTATTATATTGTGTAAAACACCTGCCCTGCACAAAAATCCTTTAAACTTTGTCTACGCCCTCTAGTCTTGGACACCTCCACCCTGGGGGAAAGGATCTGACTATCTGCCCTATCTATTCTCTCATAATCTTATTTACTTCTATGTCTCCCTTCAAACCTCTGACATTCTACAGGAAGCTCTCTAAACCCGTAGCTGAGACCCTCTAATCCAGGCAATGTCCTGGTAAACCACCTCTGCACCCTCTCCAAAGCCTGCACATCCTGTAATGGGGGCTATAGATAATAGACAACTGGTGCATGAGTAGGACATTTGGCCCTTCGAATCAGCACCGCCATTCAATAGAACCATGGCTGATCATCCCCAATTCCTGCCTTCTCACCATATCCCCTGACTCCGCTATATTTAAGAGATCTATCCAACTCTCTCCTGAAAGCATCCAGATAATTGGCCTCCACTGCCTTCTGAGGCAGAGAATTCCGCAGATTCACAACTCTCTGGGTGAAAACGTTTTTCCTCATCACCGTTCTAAATGGCCTACCCCTTATTATTTAACTATGGCCCCTGGTTCTGGACACCCCCAACATCGGGAACATGATTCATGCCTGTAGCGTGTCCAATCCCTTAATAATCTTATACGTTTCAATAAGATCCCCTCTCGTACTTCTAAGTTCCAAAGTATACACGCCCAGCCGCTCAATCCAATGAACATACAACAGTCCTGACATCCCGGGAATCAACCTGGTGAACCTACGCTGCATTCCCCCAATAGCAAGAATGTCCTTCCTCAAATTTGGAGACCGAAACTGCACACCATACTCCAGGTATGGTCCCACTAGGTCCCTGTACAACTGCAGAAGGACCTCTTTCTCCGATACTCAACTCCTCTTGTTATGAAGGCCAGCATGCCATTTGTTTTCTTCACTGCCTGCTGTACATGCATGCTTACTTCCAGTGACTGATGAACATGGACCCCCAGATCTCTTGAGGTTCCTCAGTACCCTCTCCAAAGCCTCCACATCGTCCCTGTAATGGGGGCGACGAGAACTGCTCGCAAGTAAGCATGGAGGCACAGCAGGCAGTGAAGAAAGCTGATGGCATTTTAGCCTTCATAACAAGAAGAGTTGAGTATTGGTGCAAAGAGGTCCTTCTGCAGTTGGACAGGGCCCTGGTGAGACCACACCTGGAGTATTGTGTGCTGTTTTGGTCCCCTAATTTGAGGAAGGACAATTCTTGCCATTGAGGGAGTGCAGCGTAGTTTCACGAGGTTCAGTGCATCGATGCTGTTCAGGATCTTGCCATCAACTCTAGACTTTGCTCTTACATTCGACCTCCGAAAGTTCAACAACTCACACACGTGCTCGGGTTAAACTCCGCCTGCCATTTCTCTGCCCGTGTCTGTGGCTGATCGATATCAATGTTACAGTCACAGTTTAGTTTATTGTCACATGTACCGAGTCAGCAGAAAGACAATACATGATTACAATCGCCCTTCGTCCCAACTTGCCCACACCGACCAACATGCCCCATCTACACTAGTCACAGAGTCACGGAAACAGGCCCTTCAGCCCAACTTGCCCACACCGACCAACTTGACCCATCTACACTAGTCACAGAGTCACGGAAACAGGCCCTTCAGCCCAACTTGCCCACACCGGCCAACATGTCCCATCTACACTATTCCCACCTGCCTGCGTTTGGCCCATATCTCTCCAAATCTGTCCTATCCATGTACCTGTCCAAGTGTCTCTCAAACGTTGCGATCGTCCCTGCCTCAACTACCTCCTCCGGCAGTTCGTTCCATACACCCACTGTGTGGAAAAGTTGCCCCTCAGGTTCCTATTAAATATTTTCTTCGTCACCTTAAACCAGTGTCCTCTGGTCCTCGATTCCCCTACTCTGGGCAAGAGACTGTGCATCCACCCGATCTATTCCTTTCATGATTTTACACACCTCGACAAGATCATCCCGCTCCAAGGAATAAAATCCCAGCCTGCCCCAACCTCTCCCTGTAACTCAGGCCCCTCGAGTCCGGGCAACATCCTCGTAAATCTTCTCTGAACCCTTTCTAGCTCGACGACATATTTCCTATAACACGGTGCCCTGAGCTGAACACAATACTCTAAATGCGGTCTCACAATGGTATGAATCCCTGGGCCCACCACGTCTTTTTGCTTAACCAAAAATAGATTTATTCGAGTATTTACAATACTATTTACACTGCTAAATAATTGGAAACAAAACCCACCACCATAGTATAACTCAGTCAAATATTCTTAAAGAACTATTTCCCCATTGTTATTAATGATAGATTCCACTTCCCGCCGTGCGCAGCGGGCCCGGAAATCCCCCAGGGCCCGTGGACAGCGCATAGTCCTCTCTAGTACCACCGGGGCGCGGATGTAACCCCCTTAAAAGGGGCACGCAGCCGGCTCGGGCAGAGCCCTCTAACGCCTGGCACCGTGACTCGTGGATGGCCAGCTTAGCCAGGCTCAGGTGCAAACAAGACCAGGATATTCTGAAGAAGGATCTCGACCCGAAACGTCACCTATCCAGAGACGCTGCCTGTCCCGCTGAGTTACTCGGGCATTGTGTGTTGATCTCCAAGCAGGACATCTTCGGCCCTCTACGCTCTCTCCCCTACGCACATGGTGTCCGAAGATGAAGATGGTGGGTGGGAAGTGCAGGCAGAAGGCAAGGCGCAGCCACTTTAGATATTGGAACAAGGGCTGCAACCTCACACGCTCCATGTAGACATGGACTCAAGCTCTCCCAGCCCACAAAAGTGGCAGGCGGCTGGCGAGTCTGTGAACCGCGAGAGAAACAGGTTGCACGGGGTCCCCTCGGGGCAGTACCCTGGCCACAAGATCAGCAGCAGCAGAGAAGGGAACATTTTGTCCCCTCCATTATCTGATTGTTGAGCATCAAGGTATCACATGCCTTGCATCCGGCCAGATATAGACTCTTCATCCATCTGCCAAGATGCAGATTCACACACGGCACTTTGCCTGCCTGCCTGCTTTGTGTGGAGCATCTTGGCAAAGTGCTGGAGGCAGAGCAGCAGAGGGCGAAATTGATTTGGACGGGAATGTACGTGGCAGGGTTGGCAAGTTTGCAGATGACACACAAGTGGGTGGCCAGTCTGAAGAAGTTGTCTCGACCTGAAACCTCACCCATTCCTTCTCTCCAGAGATGCTGCCGGTCCCGCTGAGTTACTCCAGCACTTTGTCTATCTTGGGTGGGATTGCCGATAGTGAAGACGGTCGTCAGAAATTGCAGCAGGATCTGGATCGGTTGGCCAGGTGGGCGGAGGAATGGTTGATGGAATTTAATACAGAGAATTGTGAGGTGTCGCATTTTGGTGCGTCTAACAAGGGCAGGGCCTACACAGTAAATAGTAGGCCTCTGGGTAGTGTTGTAGAGCAGAGGGATCTAGGAGTACAAGTGCATGGTTCCATGAAGGTCGAGTCGTAGGTAGATAAGGTGGTCAAAAAGTATTTTGCACTTTGGCCTTCATCAGTCAGAGCATTCAGTATGGAAGTTGGGAGGTCATGTTGCAGTTGTATAAGACGTTGGTGAGACGTTGTGTTCAGTTCTGGGCACCATGTTATAGGAAATACATTTTCAAGCTGGAAAGGGTTGAGAAAAGATTTACAAGGATGTTGCCAGGACTAGAGGGTGTGAGCTATAGGGAGAGGTTGAGTGGGCTGGGTCTCCATTCCATGGAGCGCAGGAGGATAAAGGGAGATCTTATTGAGGTGTATAAGACTATGTGAGGAATAGATCGGGTAGATTCACAGAGTCTCTTGCCCAGAGTAGGGGAATCGAGGACCAGAGGACGGGTTTACGGTGAGAAGGGGTAGATTTAATGGGAACATGAGGGGCAAAACATGACACTGCACTTGAGTTTGGTGGCCTTGCACCCTGCTTGAAGTGGCATGAAACTGCACTTGAATTTGGTGGCCTTGCACCCTGCTTGAAATGGAATTTCAAGGAATAGCCGTAGGTCAACTGCCAGCCCACCAGCCGTGAGTGAGTGAGCTGCCAGCACAACAGGCTTGAGTGACTGAGCCGCAAGCCCAAGAATCCATTCGGCCACAATGTCCATACTAGCCCTCTGGAAGCCAGTCCCTTCAGCCCACAACGCCCATACTAGCGCTCCAGAAAGCCCCCCCACTGCCCACCAATATTGGAATTGATGGAGAGGTGGAATATTGCGGTGGGGGACCAGCACTCCCGTGTGGACATTGGACCCCACGGGTCTCACTTGGTTTAGTCAATTAATAAACATAATATTTACAGTATAATATAAAACAAAACAAACCCACAACCATAATATGAGTCTAACAAATATACTAAATGAACAACTATACAGTTATATTACAATCCACATCGAGGATGACCCCCCCCCCCCCCCCCGCGGTGCCCAACGGTCCCGGACATCTCCCAGGGCGCCCGTGGACAGCGCGTAGTCCCTCTCGAATACCGCCTGGACACGGTCATAACCACGGAAAAGGGGCAGACAGGCGGCTCGGGCAGAGCCCTCTTCAAGTTCAAGTTCAAGTGAGTTTATTGTCATGTGTCCCTGATAGGACAATGAAAATATTGCTTTGCTTCAGCACACAGAACATAGTAGGCATTGGGTACAAAACAGATCAGTGTGTCCATATACCATTGTATAAATATATACACACATGAATAAATAGACTGATCAAGTGCAAATGACAGATAATGGGTTATTAATGATAAGAGTTTTGTCCCAGCCAGGTTTAATGGCCTGATGGCTGTGGGGAAGTAGCTATTCCTGAACCTGGTTGTTGCCGTCTTCAGGCTCCTGTACCTTCTACCTGAAGGTGGCAGGGAGATGAGTGTGTAGCCAGGATGGTGTGGGTCTTTGATGATACTGCCAGCCAGCCTTTTCCCCTCGATGGAAGAAAGGTCAGAGCCGATGATGGACTGGGCAGTGTTTACTACTTTTTGTAGTCTTTTCCTCTCCACGGCGCTCAAGTTGCGAACCAAGCCACGATGCAACCGGTCAGCATGCTCTCTACTGTGCACCTGGAGAAGTTAGAGAGAGTCCTCCTTGACAAACCGACTCTCCATATTCTTCACAGGAAGTAGAGGCGCTGATATACTTTCTTGATAATTGCATTAGTGTTGTCGGACGAGGAAAGATGGCACCGTGACTCGCGGATGGCCAGCTTGGCCAGGCCCAGGAGCAAACCAACCTGGACATTCTGAAGAAGGATCTCGAAACGTCACCCACTCCTTCTCTCCAGAAATGATGCCTGACACGCTGAGTTACTCAGGCATTGTGTGTCGATCTACAACCAGGACATCTTCGGCCCTCTGCCCTCACCCCCCACCCCCACCCCTACGCACAGGGTGTCCAAATATGAGGATGGTGGGTGTGCAGTGCAGCCAGAAGGCAAGGAGCAGCCCCTTTTAGATACTGGAACAGGGACTGCAACCTCACACACTCCATGTAGACGTGGAACTCAGGGTCTTCCAGCCCGCAAAAGTGTTAGGCGAGGTCTGGCGAGAGAGCAACAGGTTGCAGGGGACTCCTCGGTGCAGTATCCTCCACCCCAGGTCCCCGATATAGAGGAGGAGAATCCCTGCGTAGAGGGACCATCTCGGGGGCCATCTCGCGACCGGAAGGCAACACCCACCGTCCCTTAGTGTCCGAACGGTGGACCAGGACGAGGAAGTGCAGAGTGCGGAGGAGGATCCTGTACAGACCGAGCCTCCCTGTGTCTCAGAGAGAGGGGAAGGGTGTCGAGGAAAGGTGGATCAAGTTGTGCGGGACCAGCTCCCGCAAAGGATTACAGCGCCTGGGTCCGATGAGTACTTCCGGCCGAGCAGGGGGTTTGCTCAGCGGCGAGTGTGTACACTAGAGCGACTGGGCTAGTATACACTGGAATTTACATGGATAAGACGGGATCTTATTGAAACATGTAAGGTCATTAAGGGATTAGGTACGCTGGAGGCAGGAAACCTGTTCCCAATATTGTTGGAGTCCAGAACCAGGGGCCACACACAGTTTAAGAATAAGGGGCCGCACATTTAGAATGGAGATGAGGAAAAACTTTTTCACCAAGAGAGTTGTGAGCCTGTGGAATGCTCTGCCTCAGAAGGCAGTGGAGGCAGGTTCTCTGGATGCTTTCAAGAGAGAGTTAGATAGAGCTCTTAAAGATAACGGAGTCAGGGGATATGGGGAGAAGGCAGGAACTGGGTACTGATTGGGGACGATCAGCCATGATCACAGTGAATGGCGGTGCTGGCTCGAAGGGCCGAATGGCCTACTCTTGCACCTGTTTTCTCTTGTCTATAATCCGATCCACGTTGCTCCTCCGTGGGGCAAATGAGAGTTTGAAGCGGCAGCTGTGTGCGGTGTTGACCACATCAGGCATTGCGGTATGTGTTTACAGCCTCGCGGGCTTCCAGGGTCACAAACTTGGACGGGTTGCACGCTCAGATTTCATATCAGAAATTCACGGAACACTGGTTTAGCGGGCCACTGATTTGCGGGCAGCCATCCACGATCAGAGGCATCTAAATAAGTGTAGATATGAGCCAGAGAATTTGGCCTGGATCTGATTGTGTGCGTGCTATATAAGGCTGTGTGTCGCTGCATTCAATCGGGTAACGTTGCTCCAAGCTTCGCCATGATGTTCTCCATCAGCCTTGTCTTGGTGCTGGTCTGCATGCCGCCGTTCATCAGCATGGGTAAGGCAGATATTCTGCTCAGCGTTACTCACGGTGTTACACAGTGTTCCACAGTGCTCCACACCGCTCCACAGTGTTCCACAACGCTCCACAGTGTTCCACAGTGTTCCATAGCGCTCTACAATGTTCCACAGTGTTCCACAGCGTTCCACAACGCTCCACAGCGTTCCACAAAGCTCCACAGCATTCCAGTGTTCCACAGCGCTCCACAGTGGTCCGCAGCGCTCCACAGCGTTCCACACAGCGTTCCACACAGTGTTCCACAGCGCTCCACAATGTTCCAGTGTTCCACAGTGTTCCACAGCGCTCCATAGCGTTCCACACAGTGTTCCACAGCGCTCCACAGTGTTCCACACAGTGTTCCACAGCGCTCCACAGCGTTCCACAGTGTTCCACACAGCGCTCCTCACAGCGTTCCACACAGTGTTCCACAGCGCTTCACCGTACCGTGTTCCACAGTGCTGCACAGTGTTCCACAGTGTTCCACGACGCTCCATAGTGTTCCACAGCGTTCCACACAATGTTCCACACAGTGTTCCACAGCGCTCCGCAATGTTCCACAGTGTTGCACAGCGCTCCACAGTGTTCCACAGCGCCCCACAGAGTTCCACAGTGTTCCACACAGCGCTCCACAGTGTTCCACAGTGTTCCACAACGCTCCATAGTGTTCCACAACGCTCCATAGTGTTCCACAGCGTTCCACACAATGTTCCACACAGTGTTCCACAGCGCTCCACAGCGCTCCACAGCGTTCCACAGTGTTACACACAACGTTCCACACAGTGTTCCACAGCGCTCCACAGTGTTCCACAGCGCTCCACAGTGTTCCACAGTGTTCCACAGTGTTCCATAATGTTGCACAACGCTCCACAGTGCTCCACGATGTTCCACAGTGTTCCACAACGCTCCACAGTGTTCCACAGTGTTCCACAAAGCTCCACAGCATTCCAGTGTTCCACAGCGCTCCACAGGGTTCCACAGCACTCCACAACGTTCCACACAGCGTTCTACACAGTGTTCCACAGCGCTCCACAGCGTTCCAGTGTTCCACACAGCGTTCCTCACAGCGTTCCACATAGTGTTCCACAGCGCTTCACGGTGTTCAACAGCGCTGCAGTGTTCCACAGTGTTCCACAACGCCCCATAGTGTTCCACAGCGTTCCACACAATGTTCCACACAGTGTTCCACAGCGCTCCGCAATGTTCCACAGTGTTGCACCGCGCTCCACAGTGTTCCACACGGTGTTCCACAGCGCTCCACAGTGTTCCACAGTGTTCCACAACGCTCCATAGTGTTCCACAGCGTTCCACACAATGCTCCACACAGTGTTCCACAGCGCTCCACAGCGTTCCACAGTGTTACACACAACGTTCCACACAGTGTTCCACAGCGCTCCACGGTGTTCCACAGCGCTCCATATTGTTCCACAGCGCTCCACAGTGTTCCACAGTGTTCCACAATGTTGCACAACGCTCCACAGTGTTCCACCGTGTTCCACAACGCTCCACAATGTTCCACAGTGTTCCAGTGTTCCACAACGCTCCACCGCGTTCCACAAAGGTCCACAGCATTCCAGTGTTCCACAGCGCTCCACAGTGTTCCACAGCGCTCCACAGCGTTCCACACAGCGTTCCACACAGTGTTCCACAGCGCTCCACAGCGTTCCAGTGTTCCACACAGCGCTCCTCACAGCGTTCCACACAGTGTTCCACAGCGCTTCACGGTGTTCCACAGCGCTGCACAGTGTTCCACAGTGTTCCACAACGCTCGATAGTGTTCCACAGCGTTCCACACAATGTTCCACACAGTGTTCCACAGCGCTCCGCAATGTTCCACAGTGTTGCACAGCGCTCCACAGTGTTCCACAGCGCCCCAGTATTCCACAGCGCCACGATGTTCCACAGTGTTCCACAACGCTCCACAGTGTTCCACCGTGTTCCACAGTGTTCCACAGTGTTCCACAGCATTCCAGTGTTCCACAGTGCTCCACAGTGTTCCACAGCGCTCCACAGCGTTCCACACAGTGTTCCACAGCGCTCCACAATGTTCCAGTGTTCCACAGTGTTCCACGGTGTTCAACACAGTGTTCCACAGCTCTCCATAGCGTTCCACACAGTGTTCCACAGCGCTCCACAGCGTTCCACAGTGTTCCACACAGTGTTCCACAGCGCTCCACAGCGTTCCACAGTGTTCCACACAGTGTTCCACGGCGCTCCACAGCGTTCCACAGTGTTCCACAGTGTTCCATACAGCGCTCCACACAGCGTTCCACACAGTGTTCCACAGCGCTCCACGGTGTTCCACAGCGCTCCACAGTGTTCCACAACGCTCCATAGTGTTCCACAGCGTTCCACACAATGTTCCACAGCGTTCCACACAATGTTCCACAGTGTTCCACGGCGCTCCACAGTATTCCACAGTGTTCCACAGTGTTGCACAACGCTCCACAGTGCTCTACGATGTTTCACAGTGTTCCACAATGCTCCACAGTGTTCCACCGTGTTCCACAACGCTCCACAGTGTTCCACAGTGTTCCATAACGCTCCACAGCGCTCCACAACGCTCCACAATGTTCCACAGTGTTCCACAACGCTCCACAGTGTTCCACAGTGTTCCACAGCATTCCAGTGTTCCACAGTGTTCCACAACGCTCCACAGTGTTCCACAGTGTTCCACAGCATTCCAGTGTTCCACAGCGCTCCACAGCGTTCCACAGCGTTCCACACAGCGTTCCACACAGTTCCACAGCGCTCCACAATGTCCCACAGTGTTCCACAGCGCTCCACATTGTTCCACGATGTTCCACAGTGTTCCATAACGCTCCACAGTGTTCCACGATGTTCCACAGTGTTCCACAACGCTCCACAGTGTTCCACAGTGTTCCACAACGCTCCACAGTGATCCACAGTATTCCATACTCCTGCACCTGTTTTCTCTTGTCTATAGTCCGATCTGTACAAGTTGCTCCTCCGTGGGGCAAATGAGAGTTTGAAGGGGCAGCTGTGTGCGGTGTTGACCACATCAGGCATTGCGGTATGTGTTTACAGCCTCGCGGGCTTCCAGGGTCACAAACTTGGACGGGTTGCACGCTCAGATTTCATATCAGAAATTCACGGAACACTGGTTTAGTGGGCCACTGATTTGCGGGCTGCCATCCACGATCAGAGGCATCTAAATAAGTGTAGATATGAGCCAGACAATCTGGCCTGGATCTGATTGTGTGCGTGCTATATAAGGCTGTGTGTCGCTGCATTCAATCGGGTAACGTTGCTCCAAGCTTCGCCATGATGTTCTCCATCAGCCTTGTCTTGGTGCTGGTCTGCATGCCGCCGTTCATCAGCAAGGGTGAGACAGATATTCTGCTCAGCGTTCCACACAGTGCTACACACAGTATTCCACGGTGTTGCGCAGCGCTCGACCGTGTTCCACAGTGTTGCACAGCGCTCCACAGTGTTCCACAGTGTTGCACAACGCTCCACAGTGTTCCAGAGTGTTCCACAACGCTCCACAGTGTTACACAGTGTTCCATAACGCTCCACAGTGTTCAATAACGCTCCACAGCGCTCCACAGTGTTCCACACAGCGCTCCACACAGCGTTCCACAGCGCTCCACAGTGTTCCACAGTGTTCAACACAATGTTCTACACAGTGTTCCACAGCGCTCCACAGTGTTCCACAGTGTTCCACAGTGTTGCACAACGCTCCACAGTGCTCCACGATGTTCCACAGTGTTCCACAACGTTCCAGTGTTCCACAGTGTTCCACAACGTTCCAGTGTTCCACAGTGTTCCACAACGCTCCACAGTGTTTCACAGTGTTCGACAGTGTTCCATAACGCTCCACAGCGCTCCAGTGTTCCACAGTGTTCCATAACGCTCCACAGCGCTCCACAGTGTTCCACAGTGTTCCACAGTGTTCCACAACGCTCCACAGCGCTCCACAGTGTTCCACAGTGTTCCACAAAGCTCCACAGCATTCCAGTGTTCCACAGCGCTCCACAGCGTTCCACACAGTGTTCCACAGCGCTCCACAATGTTCCACAGTGTTCCACAGCGCTCCACAGCGTTCCACACAGTGTTCCACAGCGCTCCACAGCGTCCCACAGTGTTCTACACAGTGTTCCACAGCGCTCCACAGTGTTCCACACAGCGCTCCACACAGCGCTCCACACAGCGTTCCACACAGCGTTCCACACAGTGTTCCACAACGCTCCATAGTGTTCCACAGCGTTCCACACAATGTTCCACACAGTGTTCCACAGCGCTCCACAGTGTTCCACAGTGTTCCACAGTGTTCCACTGCGCTCCACGGCGCTCCATAGCGTTCCACACAGTGTTCCACAGCGCTCCACGGTGTTCCACAGTAATAATAATAATAATAATAAATTTTATTTGTTGGTCGCCTTTCAGACATCTCAAGGACACCTTACATAGATTAACAGGAATATAAACATATAATCAGAGTAAAAGAAATAATAAAGACATCACAGAGACACAAACTAAAAACAGAATTCAGTCCAAAAACACAATGTGAAGAGAGAGCAGCGGCAGCCAAAGCGCGCCAGCGTCCACTCTCCCTTCACGGCAGCCATCTTGGACAAAGACTAACAGGATTGCGTAGAGACAGAAAATCATCCCCCCACAATGGATACCACTGTGGGGGAAGGCACAATGTCAAGTCCCCAACCCCAAGTTCACCCTAAAGTCAGGCCTGCAGTTGCCTCTACGGAGGCCCGATGTTCCTGGCCGTTCTTACCGGGTGGTGTTGCCCCGACGTCGGGAGAGTCCTCTCAGCGACTGGGCTATCTGGAACGGCCGCTTCCAAACTGTAGACCCCGGCTTACGGAGCCGACTAGCCCGCGCTGGTTTGGAGCTCCCAGGCTCCCGATGTTGAAATCGGCGCCGCCCGCTCCGCTCCGCAGCCCCGCAGCCCGGAGGTGTGGCTCTCGGCGGTCCATCTCACCGGAGCTCCAGGGCGTCGCTCCAGCACGGCGACCCAGGCAAGGCTCCGCTCCGCTCCGCTCCACGATAGCGCTCCAGCGCTGTGCCGCCACCGAGGCCGAGGTGCTGGGCGATCCCCGCCAGGAAACGGCGTTCCAGGCCCGCTGGTAGGCCGCGAGGACGGGTCGACGGGCAGCCCGGAGAAAAAGCTGCCTCACCGACCAGGTAGGGACCTAGAAATAAAATTGCCCCCTACCCCCCACATTAAAAAGTCAATTTCTCCAAACGGACGAGACAGGACTAACTAAAAAACCTTTAAAAAAAAGCGAGTTTAACGGACGGCTGCTGGTTAGCAGCCGTTCCTCCAAAGATGGCCCCTCCTCCTTCCACAGCGTTCCACAGTGTTCCACAACATTCCACAGCGTTCCACAGCGCTCCACAGTATTCCACACTGTGTTCCAGTGTTTCACAGTGTTCCAATGAGTTCCACAGCGCTGCACAGTCTGACACAGTGTTCCACACAGTGTTCCGGATAGGTTAACAGTTAAAGGTTAACGGTTAATGTTTACCAGTTACAGGTTACCCGTTCCCAGATCCCAGTTCCCAATTCCCAGTTACAGGTTCCCCGTTCCCATTTCCCAGTTACAGGTTCCCAGTTACCAGTTCCCAGTTCCCAGTTACCAGTTACCAGTTACCAGTTACCAGTTCCCAGTTCCCAGTTCCCAGTTCCCAGTTCCCAGTTACAGGTTACCAGTTCCCAGTTACAGGTTCCCAGTTCCCAGTTCCCAGTTCCCAGTTCCCAGTTCACAGTTCCCAGTTACAGGTTCCCAGTTCCCAGTTCCCAGTTCCCAGTTCCCAGTTCCCAGTTACAGGTTCCCAGTTCCCAGTTTCCGGTTCCCAGGTACAGGTTCCCAGTTCCCAGTTCTCAGTTCCCAGTTACAGGTTCCCTGTTCAGAGTTCCCAGTTCCCAGTTCCCAATTACAGGTCCCCAGTTCAGAGTTCCCAGTTCCCTGTTCCCAGTTCCCAGTTCCCAGTTCAGAGTTCCCAGTTACCTGTTCCCAGGTCCCAGTTCCCAGTTCCCAGTTCCCAGTTACAGGTTCCCAGTTCTCAGTTCCCAGTTCCCAGTTACAGGTTACCAGTTACAGGTTACTAGTTATTCGTTATCAGTTACAGATTACCAGATAGGAGTCATAGGTTAGTGATCACAGGTTAATGGTTACAGCTTACTGGTTAGCAGTTACAGGGGTGATGGTATAAACTGCGTACAGACAGGACTAACTAAAAAACCTTTAAAAAAGCGAGTTTAACGGACGGCTGGTGTGAGGCGCTGTGAGGCAGCAACTCTCCCGCTGCACCACCCATGGAGTTACTCCAGCAACGTGTCCATGCTGCTGCGTGTAGAGGCATGAATGTACTCACGTGCTGGTAGACTGGAGCGTACATCAACACTGCTCTCCTTCCTCCACAGGTCACGGGGGAAAAGACAGAGGTACAGTCGCAACTCACATTGTTCCTACCGACCAGACACTAACTCCCTCGCGCCCTCCTTCCAAAACCTCCCTCCCTCCCTCGCGCCCACCTTCCCTCCCTCCCTCCCTCCCTCCCTCCCTCCCTCCCTCACTCGCTCCCTCCCTCCCTCCCTCCCTCCCTCCCTCCCTCCCTCCCTCCCTCCCTCCCTCCCTCACTCCCTCCCTCCCTCCCTCCCTCCCTCCCTCCCTCCCTCGCTCCCTCGCTCGCTCGCTCCCTCCCTCCCTCATTCCCTCCCTCGCTGCCTCCCTATCTCCCTCCCTCCCTCGCTCCCTCCATCCCCCACTCGCTCCCTCTCTCCCTCCCACATTGCATTGTATCTCTGTCTGCTTTGTTGCACTTCTCAGAGCAAACAACAATCTATTCTACATCTTCCTGCACCCTCGCCTCCTTTGATGTCTCGTTTTCACACCTTACTCTTCCTTATCTCTGTCTCCCTCTCCCCAACTCTGTCGGAAGAAGGGTCTTGGCCAGAAACGTCACCCATTCTGTCTCTCCACAGATGCTGCCTGACCCACTGAGTTACTCCTGCACTCTATGAAACGTCACCTATTCATGTTCTCCACAGATGCTGCCTGACCCGCTGAGTTACTCCAGCACTCTGTGAAACGTCGCCTATCCATGTTCTCCACAGATGCTGCCTGACCTGCTGAGTTACTCTAGCACTGTGTGAAACGTCACCTATCCATGTTCTCCACAGATGCTGCCTGACCCGCTGAGTGACCTGCATGTGCCAATTTTCATTAAAATACAAGTCAGCTCTGACTGTCCCTGATGTTCGCCGACTGACTCCTCCGCACATCGCACTGGCCAACTATCCTTTAGACTTTAGGCTTTAGAGATATAGCGCAGAAACAGGCCCTTCGGCCCACCGAGTCCACACCGACCAGCGATCGCCCGTTCACACACTAGTTTAGGTTAGAGATACTGCGCAGAAACAGGCCCTTCGGCCCACCGAGTCCACACCGACCAGCGATCGCCCGTTCATACACTAGTTTAGTTTAGAGATACTGCGCAGAAACAGGCCCTTCGGCCCACCGAGTCCACACCGACCAGCGATCGCCCGTTCACACACTAGTTTTGTTTAGAGATACAGCGCGGAAACAGGCCCTTCGGCCCACCGAGTCCGCGCCGACCAGCGATCCCCGCACATTAACCTACAAGGGACAATAGACAATAGGTGCAGGAGTAGGCCATTTGGCCCTTCGAGTTACAGGTTACCAGTTCCCAGTTCCCAGTTCCCAATTCCCAGTACAGTTTCCCAGTTCCCAGTTCCCAGTTCCCAGTTCCCAGTTCACAGTTCCCATACAGGTTCCCAGTTCCCAGTTCTCAGTTCCCAATTCCCAGTTACAGTTTCCCAGTTCCCAGTTCCCAGTTCCCAGTTCACAGTTCCCAGTTACAGGTTCCAAGTTCCCAGTTCCCAGTTCCCAATTCCCAGTTACAGTTTCCCAGTTCCCAGTTCCCAGTCCCCAGTTCCCAGTTCCCAGTTACAGGTTCCCAGTTCCCAGTTCCCAGTTCCCAGTTACACATTCCCAGTTCCCAGTTACAGGTTCCCAGTTCCCAGTTCCCAGTTCCCAGTTCCCAGTTCCCAGTTCCAGGTTCCCTGTTCAGAGTTCCCAGTTCCCAGTTCCCAATTACAGGTCCCCAGTTCAGAGTTCCCAGTTCCCTGTTCCCAGTTCCCGGTTCCCAGGTACCGGTTACCTGTTCCCAGTTCCCAGTTCCCAGTTCCCAGTTCCCAGTTCCCAGTTACAGGTTCCCAGTTCCCAGTTCCCAGTTCCCAGTTCCAAGTTCCAGGTTCCCTGTTCAGAGTTCCCAGTTCCCAGTTCCCAATTACAGGTCCCCAGTTCAGAGTTCCCAGTTCCCTGTTCCCAGTTCCCAGTTCCCAGTTACAGGTTCCCAGTTCCCAGTTCCCTGTTCCCAGTTCCCAGTTACAGGTTCCCAGTTCCCAGTTTCCGGTTCCCAGGTACCGGTTACCTGTTCCCAGTTCCCAGTTCCCAGTTCCCAGTTCCCAGTTCCCAGTTCCCAGTTCCCAGTTCCCAGGTCCCAGGTCCCAGTTGCAGGTTCCCAGTTCCCAGTTCCCAGTTCCCAGTTCCCAGTTACAGGTTCCCTGTTCAGAGTTCCCAGTTCCCAGTTCCCAATTACAGGTCGCCAGTTCAGTTCCCAGTTCCCTGTTCCCAGTTCCCAATTCCCAGTTCAGATTTCCCAGTTCCCAGTTCCCAGTTCCCAGTTCCCAGTTACAGGTTCCCAGTTCTCAGTTCCGAGTTCCCAGTTACAGGTTACCAGTTACAGGTTACTAGTTATTCGTTATCAGTTACAGGTTACCAGATAGGAGTCATAGGTTAGTGATCACAGGTTAATGGTTACAGCTTACTGGTTAGCAGTTACAGGGGTGATGGTATACACTGCGTACAGACAGCAGCCGTAGTCAGGATGGAAGGCAGGTGTGATGCGCTGTGAGGCAGCAACTCTCCCGCTGCACCACCCATGGAGTTACTCCAGCAACGTGTCCATGCTGCTGTGTGTAGAGGCATGAATGTACTCACGTGCTGGTAGACTGGAGCGTACATCAACACTGCTCTCCTTCCTCCACAGGTCGCGGAAGAAAAAAACACAGGTACAGTCGCAACTCACATTGTTCCTACCGACCAGACACTAACTCCCTCCCTCCCTCCCTCCCTCCCTCCCTCCCTCCTCCTCCCTCCCTCCCTCCCTCCCTCCCTCCCTCCCTCCCCTCCCTCCCCTCCCTCCCTCCCTCCCTCCCTCCCTCCCTCCCTCCCTCCCTCGCTCTCTCCCTCTCTCCCTCTCTCCCTCCCTCGCTCGCTCCCTCCCTCCCTCCCTCCTTCGCTCGCTCGCTCCCTCCCTCCCTCCCTCCCTCCTTCGCTTGCTCGCTCCCTCTCTCCCTCTCTCCCTCACTCCCTCCCTCCCTCCCTCCCTCCCTCCCTCGCTCGCTCCCTCTCTCCCTCCCTCGCTCGCTCCCTCTCTCCCTCGCTCCCTCCATCCCCCACTCGCTCCCTCCCTCCCTCCCACATTGCATTGTATCTCTGTCTGCGCATTCCCGCACATTAACCTACAACGGACAATAGACAATAGGTGTAGGAGTAGGCCATTTGGCCCTTCGAGCCAGCACCGTCATTCAATGTGATCATGGCTGATCATCCCCATTCAGTACCCCGTCCCTGCCTTCTCCCAATATCCCCTGACTCCGCTAATTTTTAAGAGCCCTATCTATCTCTCTCTTGAAAGAATCCAGAGAACCTGCCTCCACCTCTGAGACAGAGAATTCCACAGACTCGCCACTCTCTGTGAGAAAAAGTGTTTCCTCGTCTCCGTTCTAAATGGATTGCTCCTTATTCTTAAACTGTGGCCCCTGGTTCTGGTCTCCCCCAATTTACAATTTACAATTTTACCAAAGCCAATTAACCTACAAACCCACACGTCTTTGGAGTGTGAGCGGAAACCGGAGCGCCAGGAGAAAACCCACGCAGGTCACGGGGAGAACGTGCAAACTCCGT
>NW_022630753.1:52500-61211 GCF_010909765.2 Amblyraja radiata | reverse complement strand
ATATAAATCTTCTGAGTATATCATGTCTTCTTCTTCTGTCTCAGAAGCTCGGCAATTACTTCAGTCTCCTGAACATTATCAGCAATTTACTGTGTTGTTCATCCTATCCCCTCTCGCCGGCTTCTCATTACACTTGTCCAACAGTTCATCTGTTGTTTAAAACCAATCATCAACTTCTCTTGTTTAACAAATGGTCCACAATCTTCATCGTCTCCAGTCTCCGTCATAGTCCGAACTGGTCATGGTTGTTACTCACCTCAGATCATTATGTTTGGCCAGCTTTGGTGTGGTCTATGACTGTCATGGATACGTGGGTACAGTGTAAATCTTTGTATTGCATGCTATCCAAACGTTTCACATATGTCATATGTAGATGCAAACAGCTCAAACTTGTACAATAGTTAGAGCAAATATGAAGAAACTGAATGTAGACTACAATTAGAGATACGGAATATCATGGTGAATATCGTTCTAGATATTCATCAAACCCTGATTTCTCCGTAAATGTGTAAGAATGAACAACATCTGCGCAAAGCGCATTGCGTAATTCCGGTCTATCTTTGTCCTACAAACGGACATTCACAGATGTAGAATTCGAGCTTTTTGTATAAACACAAAATATTAATTCAAGCAGATGCAGAAATTATTAATTACCTGTTCTGAAGTGTACAGCTAGAGCGACAGATGATGCAATACTTATCTCACCTTTGAGACCTCCCACTGGCTTGGCGGAGTTGTAAACAATTAAGATGCGAGGCACATTAGGTTTCAGGAACAGATTTAGGATTAGGATTATTATTGTGAAATATACCGAGATAGAGTGAAGACAAAAACTGTTTTGCATGTTATCCAGGCAACCAGATATTCCATGCATAGGTACAATCATTTCAAACTCACGGAAAACTGATAGAGCAAATGAGAAGATACAGTGTACAGAATATAGTTCCAGCAATGTAGCGTATCAGCTCCAGAGACTAGGTCCAATGTCCTCAATGGGGACATGTGAATCCAACAGCACCATAGTTTATGGAAGGACCATTAATAATCCCGATAACGGACGGGAAGAAGCTACTAGTTGGTGCGCGCTTTCACGTGTGTGCAGTTCCTGCGGACTGGAGCAGGGAGAACAAGGAATGGTCGAGGTGAAACAGGCCTTTGATGATATTGGTTGATTTTCCGAGGCAGTGTAAAGTGTAGATGGAATCAGTGGTGTGAAGTCTGGTCTGTGTGGTGGACTTGGCTACATCTATAAATCTCTGCAATTGCTTGCGTTCTCAAGCCGAGCTTTTCTCAAAACAATGATGCCCTACATTATGCTGTCCGTGCTGCATCTATCGAAGTTTGGAAGAGTCACTGGAGACATGCCGAGATTTATCTGTCACATCGGGGTATGTAGGGGTTAGTGCGCCTTCTGGATTATTGCATCTATGATCCACGACAGACCTTTGATAGTATTAACACAAAGCGGGAGCTGTCGACCATTTCCACTTCTGCACCATTGATGCAGATTGGGCATGTCCTGCACCATGCTCCCTGAAGTCAATAACTAACTTCATCGTCCTGTTGACATTGAGGGAGAGATTATTGTCCTGGCACTATGTATCTTACTTCTCTATCTACCTCCTCTACTCCATATTGTCATTATTCTCCATGTGACCCAGCACAATAGGGTTGTGAACAAACCTGTAGATGTAATTAAAGCCAAATGTGTCCCTACAGTCGAGAGTGTACAGGGAGTATAGTTGGAGACCAAGAACGCATCCTTGCAGGCCACCGATGTCGAGAGTGATTATGGAGGAGATGCTGTCCCCTATCCTCATTGACTGAGGTCCGTGGGAATAGGAGCCATGGAAGCAGTGACAGAGGGAGAACAGATTCCGTGGTCCCGTGGTTTGGAGATAACAACCATTATTCTCCCAGCAGACACAGGTACACACGGTCACACGCACAATGCCAAGATCAAGTCTGTTTGACAAACCAATATCATAATTGCAAACTGTTTTTGATTCCATATTCATTTCTACTCAGGTCTCAACAATGTTGATTTCCCTATTTGCCACAAATACCTTCGCCCCAACCCTGTTTACATTTCATTAATGGTCATGCTTGTTTCTGGGGTAGATAATACTGTAGATTCAGATATATCTGCGAGAATAGTCCACTTCTGACTTCAGTCACTCCAAGGTGAATTCTTATTCTGAACGATGACCCTAATGTGACCATCCACATGCGGGCTGTAATTCACTCAATATCTATCCTGCATCGGCCTCGCAGAAGTCTCGATGTCTGTGTCAATACATTCATTTGTTGTTCTGACGAAGTGCACAGAATGGATGATCTGATCATTATTCACCTTTGAGAGCCACTTGATGCGACGGATACGTCACGAATTCTGTCTCTGCCCCGAGTCGAAGGTAAGTTTCGCCTTCCTTAAAAAAAGATAGTGCCAGGGCATAATATTCTGCAGACTAAGCGCTGGTAGATGGGATTTAATAATTGGACAGCATACACACAGACTGTTTCTCGGCCTATTTCCCTGCTGTGTGACTCAATGACTAATGGTCCAATATATGCACGTTTCTCCACACGAGGTATTAACGTCAGTATTATTGCAGGGTTCACCACTATTTCACTGTGTGGGCAACTCGGCAGTGGCAATAGGTAGCCAGGTTTGGTTATTTCTGTTGAGTAATAAAAGTTGGGCAGCAACTAATTCTGCAGCAATGTTGAGTTGCGCTGACGAGCCAGTTTACACTCTCATCTAGAGCGCGCTGCAACGCCAATAGTTGCGGGCGTATGATTTGTGAAACATAGAAACATAGAAACATAGAAAGTAGGTGCGAGAGTAGACCACCAGGTCCGTCGAGCCCGCACCGCCATTCGCTCATGGCTGAACACTAAACAGACACACTTACCCACAAACAGTAGACACAAGACACAGAACACAAGACACTACCCTCCCCTTTATACCGCTATCACCCCTCTCCACCCCAAGAACCGCGTGATCTCCTGGGGGAGGCAAAAAAACGGATAAAAACCCAGGTCCAATTCGGGAAAAAAATCCGGGAAATTCCTCTCCGACCCCAATCCAGGCGATCGACACTTGTCCAGGAGATCACTCAGGTCTTACTATACTAACCATACCTAGGTCCATATCCCTGCCCTCTCCCCGTAGCCCCTTATCCCCTTGGCAGCTAAAAAAACATCTATTTTAGACTTAAATATATTTAACGTTTCTGCTTCCACTGCTCCCTGGGGCAGTGAATTCCATAAATTAACCACCCTCTGGGTGAAGAAGTTCTTCCTCATCTCAGTTTTAAAAGAGCCCCCCCTTATTCTGCGACTATGTCCCCTAGTTCTAGTTTCCCCGATCATTGGGAACATCCTCGGTGCATCCACCCGATCAAGGCCCCTCACGATCTTATATGTTTCAATGAGATCGCCTCTCATTCTTCTAAACTCCAAAGAGTAGAGTTCCAGCCTACTTAACCTTTCCTCATATGTCAATCCCCTCATTGCAGGAATTAATCTTGTAAACCTTCGCTGCACTGCCTCCAGGGCTAGTACATCCTTTCTTAAGTATGGACCCCAGAACTGTACACAGTATTCCAAATGTGGTCTCACTAATACTGTGTACAGCTGCAGCAAGACCTCCGTGTTTTTATACTCAATCCCCCTAGCAATAAAGGCCAAAACTCCATTGGCCTTCCTGATTGCTTGCTGCACCTGCATACTAACTTTTAGTGATTCATGTACTAATACCCCTAGATCCCTTTGCGTTGCATTACAACGCAGCTCCTCCTCATTTAGAAAATAACTTGCCCTATCATTTTTTTTCCCAAAGTGAATGACTTCACATTTATTAGTATTAAATTTCATCTGCCAAGTTGTTGCCCACTCACCTAGCTTATCTATATCCTTTTGCAGACTCTTCCTATCCTCCTCATCCCCTACTTTTCCTCCCATTTTTGTATCGTCCGCAAATTTTGATATATTACACTTGGTTCCCTCCTCCAAATCATTTATATAAATTGTGAACAACTGGGGTCCCAGCACCGACCCTTGCGGAACCCCGCTAGTTACCGGTTGCCATCCCGAGTATGAACCATTTATCCCCACTCTCTGCTTCCTATTTGTTAGCCAATCCTCTACCCATGCTAATATATTACCCCCAATCCCATAATTTTTTATTTTTAGCAATAGTCTCTTATGTGGCACCTTGTCAAAAGCCTTTTGGAAGTCCAAGTATACCACATCCACCGGTTCCCCTTTATCCACCCGGGTTGTTACTTCCTCAAAGAATTCGAGCAGATTCGTTAAACAGGACTTCCCCTTCACAAAACCATGCTGGTTCTGTCCGATGAAGTCATGTTTATCCAAGTGCCCCGTTAGTGTTTCTTTAATAATTGTCTCTAACATTTTACCCACCACCGATGTTAGACTAACCGGTCTATAGTTACCCGCCTTCTGTTTACTTCCTTTTTTAAATATAGGTGTTACATTGGCCATTTTCCAATCCACTGGGACCGTTCCTGCCTCCAGGGAGTTTTGGAAAATTATCACCAATGCATCCACAATCCCCACCGCTATCTCCCTCAAGACCCTTGGATGTAATCCATCAGGCCCAGGGGATTTATCCTCCTTCAGTCTCATTAATTTCCCTAATACCACCTCCTTGGTGATCTTAATAGTATTTAGCTCCTCCATTCCTACCGCCCCCTGTTTATCCAGCGTTGGAATATTTTTTGTGTCTTCTATGGTGAAGACTGATACAAAATACTCGTTTAATGCCTTTGCCATTTCCATGTTCCCCACCAACAACTCTCCAGTCTCACCCTCCAATGGACCAACCTTAGCCACCCTTTTTCTTTTTATATAGCTATAAAAACTCTTACTATTAATTTTTATGTTGTTCGCTAAATTCCTTTCATAGTCTATTTTCCCCGTCTTAATTAATCTCTTAGTTATTTTTTGCTGACCTTTAAATGCTTCCCAATCCTCTACCCTCCCACTATCTCTGGCTACCTTATATGCCCTTGCCTTCAGCCGAATACTATCCTTTATAGTTTTACTGAGCCATGGCTGACTGTTCTTACCCTTACCCCTTTTTTTCTTCATAGGAATAAATTTTTCTTGAAGGTTATACAGTAGATCCTTAAACGTACACCACTGCTCATGTACCGTCTTATTCTTGAGTCTGCTATCCCAGTCAACTTTGATCAGCTCAGTCCTCATACCTTCATAATCCCCCTTATTTAGACTAAGCACCCTAGCCTGAGTTTCAACCTGCTCCCCTTCTATTTGAATATGGAATTCGACCATATTGTGGTCACTTGTTCCCAACGAGTCCCTAACTATGACATTTTTAATTAATCCTGCTTCATTACACAGGACCAGATCCAAGATTGCCTCCCCCCTTGTCGGTTCTGCGACATACTGTTCTAGGAACCCGTCTCTAATACATTCTATAAACTCTTCCTCTAGTCTACCCTGCCCAGTTTGGTTTGCCCAATTAATATGAAAATTGAAGTCCCCCATGATTACAGCAGTTCCCTTTTTACATGCGTCAACTATTTGCAGATTTATGTTCTGACTAACAGCGTCACAGCTATTTGGAGGTCTATAAATTACACCCACTCGTGTTTTTTTCCCCTTGTTATTCTCTATCTGTACCCAAGCTGTTTCACTATCCTGATCCTTCAACGCAATATCCTTCCTCTCTATTGCCGTTATTCCCTCCCTTATTAAAAGGGCCACCCCTCCTCCCTTTCTTTCCTGTCTATCTTTTCTAATTGTCGAGTACCCCTCTATATTTAACTCCCAGTCCTGATCCCCTTGCAGCCATGTCTCCGTAATGGCCACGATATCATAACTATATATACTTAATTGCACCGTTAATTCATTTTTCTTATTTCGAATACTCCGTGCATTTAGATAAAGCACTTTCAGATGATTTTTACTACCCTTCCTTTCCGTTTTTGCCCCTTTTACATCTAGAGCTTTATCTTCACACATTCTGGATCCTCCTGTCACATTTTGATTTTCCGCTTCCCCACTGATACCCTGCTCTATTTCCTCTACCCCTGCCGTTATTTCCCCCCTTGATACCTCCCCCCCGCTACTTAGTTTAAAGACCTCTCTACTGCCCTAGTTATATGATTTGCCAGGACCCCAGTCCCAGCACCGTTCAGGTGAAGTCCGTCCTTACAGAACAGATCCCCCCTGTCCCAGTACTGGTGCCAGTGGCCCAAGAAACCAAACCCATTTTTCCCACACCAGTCTTTGAGCCACGCATTCAGCTTTTTAATTTTACGTACCCTCGCCGATTTGGCCCGTGGCTCAGGTAGCAATCCGGAGATTAGTACCCTCGAGGTTCTGCTTTTTAATTTATTCCCTAACTGCTCAAACTCCTTCAGCAGATCCTCCTTCCTCGTCCTTCCTATGTCATTGGTCCCCACATGGACCACGACCACTGGATCCTCCCCCTCCCTCTGCAAATTTCTCTCCAGCACCGCAGAGATATCCTTAACCCTAGCACCGGGTAGGCAACACAGCCTTCGGGACATGTTCTGCTGGCCGCAGAGAACCTTATCTACCCCCCGAATAATACTATCCCCTATCACAACGGCATTTCTTCTAACTCCCCCCTCTTGAATGGCCCCCTGATCCACGGTGCTGCAGCCAGGTTGCTCATCCCTCCCACAGCCCCTGATCCCGTCCTCACATTGAGTAAGAGCCTCGGTCATGCTCGTCAGGGACAAGGGCTGTGGCTCCTGCCGCATCTCCTCCTTGTTCCCCCTACCTGCCTCGCTTATGGCCACACCTTCCTTTCCTTGCTCACTAACTACTGAATTAGTTAAACTGGTCGGTGTGACCATCCCCTGGCACAAAACATCCAGGTAATACTCCCCCTCCCTGATGTTCCGCAGCGTATGAAGTTGGGTCTCCAGCTCATCAATGCGGAGCTCGAGTTCCGCTAGCCTCAAACACTTACTGCAGCTGTAGGGATCATCTACATCAATGGTGTCGACAAATTCCCACATCTCACAGTATTGGCACATCTCCTGGCCGCCCATCTTGCGAAACAGTAACACAGCGTGCATTTGTTTAGACTAGATCCGATCTTTGATAAGGTCATTCATTTCAGACATTGGATACGTTGCCCTCTCAAGCGGAAGTCTTAAGCCTCTGTCCCACTTAGGAAACCTGAACGGAAACCTCTAGAGACCTTGCGCCGCACCCAAGATTTCCGTGAGGTTCCCGGAGGTTCCGGTCACTCTACCTGATGGTTGAAAGTGGTTTCAGCGTAGTCGAGGCTTTTTCTATGTTCCTGCGATTATTTAAAAAAAAACGAAACCGACCTCGACTAAAAATAGGTCGCCGTTTGGTCGAAGCCAGTGGAGTGGGGTCGCTATTTACTTACAGACAGTCGCAGGCAATCTCCTTCGCTGACCGGTCATTTTGATTGGCTCATCGGAGCTTTGAGCAAATAGGATTGGCGTACTGCGCATGTTGTTCCATTGTTTAAAAAGGGGTCTAAGAGTAAACCTAGCAATTATAGACCTGTTAGTTTGACGTCAGTGGTGGTCAAATTAATGGAAAGGATACTTAGAGATTATATATATAAGCATCTGGATAAACAGGGTCTGATTAGGAACAGTCAACATGGATTTGTGCCTAGAAGGTCATGTTTGACTAATCTTCTTGAATTTTTTGAAGAGGTTACTCGGGAAATTGATGAGGGTAAAGCAGTGGATGTTGTATATATGGACTTCAGTAAGGCCTTTGACAAGGTTCCTCACGGAAGGTTTGTTAAGAAGGTTCAATTGTTGGGTATTAATGGTGGAGTAGCAAGATGGATTCAACAGTGGCTGAATGGGAGATGCCAGAGAGTAATGGTGGATGGCTGTTTGTCAGGTTGGAGGCCAGTGACTAGTGGG
This sequence comes from Amblyraja radiata, assembly GCF_010909765.2. NCBI lineage: Eukaryota > Metazoa > Chordata > Chondrichthyes > Rajiformes > Rajidae > Amblyraja > Amblyraja radiata. The sequence goes on along the minus strand of NW_022630753.1, from coordinate 53,271 downwards.
GTGCCACGGGGATCTGTGTTGGGTCCACTGTTGTTTGTCATGTACATTAATGATCTGGATGATGGTGTGGTAAATTGGATTAGTAAGTCAAGTCAAGTCAAATCAAGTCAAGTTTATTTGTCACATACACATACGAGATGTGCAGTGAAATGAAAGTGGCAATGCTCGCGGACTTTGTGCAAAAAGACAAACAACCAAACAACCAAACAAACTATAAACACAATCATAACACACATATTCTTTTACATAATAAATAATGGAAGGCAAAACGTTCAGTAGAGTTAGTCCCTGGTGAGATAGGCGTTTACAGTCCGAATGGCCTCTGGGAAGAAACTCCTTCTCAACCTCTCCATTCTCACAGTATGGCAACGGAGGCGTTTGCCTGACCGTAGCAGCTGGAACAGTCCGTTGCAGGGGTGGAAGGGGTCTCTCATGATATTGTTGGCTCTGGAGTTGCACCTCCTGAAGTATAGTTCCTGCAGGGGGGCAAGTGAAGTTCCCATAGTGCGTTCGGCCGAACTCACTACTCTCTGCAGAGCCTTCTTGTCCTTGGCAGAGTAATTCCCAAACCAGATGGCAATGTTCCCGGACAAGATGTTTTCCACCGCCGCTGCGTAGAAGCACTGGAGGATCCTCGGAGACACTCAGAATTTCCTCAATTGCCTGAGGTGGTAAAGGCGCTGCCTTGCCTTACTCACGAGTGCTGAGGCGTGTGATGCCCATGTCATATCCTCGGAGATGTGGACTCCCAGATATTTAAAACAGTTCACC
>NW_022630753.1:0-47500 GCF_010909765.2 Amblyraja radiata | reverse complement strand
AAAGATGGTGCTAGGTATAAGGGACAAACATAGGTGAGATAATTTACTTTTGACATTACATATGAGTTTTCTGACTCTGCTGAGTATATTTTGTTTTATGTTATATTGCAAATGCCCGGCAATTAATACGGTCCACGATACGGTATCGGGTGTTTGACTGTGTTCTTCCAGCCGCGCCCACTCGTCACCTTGTCTCCACATTTGTCCAACAGTTCATTTGTGGTTAACCGCCATTCAACACATTCTCTTGTTTAATATATACTGTTTCCGTAACATGGACATTCTTAGAGCCATCGTAGTACGAACATCCCGCTCTGTTCATGGTTGTAACTTATATCAGATCATTAGATCAGGTAAGGTGAGGCTGGTCTATTATTGTCACATGGTCCTAGATGCAGTGGAAAGCGTGACTTTGCTCGCTGTCTATTCAGTCCAGATATGCCATACATCGATACAATCTATTAAAACCCTGTAGTTGGAGCGTGGAGGATGTTACAGAATGCAGAGTATAGTGTATTATATAGCATATCGTGCTGAATATTGTTGGTTATTTCCATCAAACCCTGAATTATCCGTGTATTGATGAGAATCAATAACCTTAGTTCAAGTCACATTGTGTCATTCAGTTCTCCGTCTAACTGGACAAGTGCAGTTGGATAATTCGAGTTCTGGAAAAAAACACAAAACAAAGAATGTGTGTAAAAAAAATATTTAAATGTGCATGTTTATATCTGGAACAATGGAACAATAAGCCGTGAAAGATCCCTCTGGGGACACGATGTTGTAGACAATTAAAATGAGAGGCGTTTTAGGTTTGAGCTTCAAGTTTAAGTTTGATATTGTTACACGAGTACATGTGAAAAGCGATATAATAATAATGGATGGGATTTATATAGCGCCTTTCTAATACTCAAGGCGCTTTACATCGCATTATTCATTCACTCCTCAGTCACACTCGGTGGTGGTAAGCTACTTCTGTAGCCACAGCTGCCCTGGGGCAGACTGACGGAAGCGTGGCTGCCAATCTGCGCCTACGGCCCCTCCGACCACCACCAATCACTCACACACATTCACACACATTCACACACAGGCAAAGGTGGGTGAAGTGTCTTGCCCAAGGACACAATGATAGTATGCACTCCAACCGGGATTCGAACCGGCTACCTTCCGGTTGCCAGCCGAACACTTAGCCCATTGTGCCATCTGTCGTCCCAGATGTCCCGATATGTCGTCCCGATATGTTGCATGCTATCCACTCACATCAGATATATCATATATAGACAGTATCATTTCAAACTCGAGGCCAACGAGTCGTGGGCTAATGGATTCGCATGGAGAATGAGCTACCAGAGGAGGTCGTTGAGGGAGTCATTGTTACAACCTTGCAATGGGAGTTAAACTGCTTAGTGGATATGAACGATTTGGGGTTATGTGGGCGAAAGATGGGTTGGAGTGATTCGTGCAGATGGGGCACATCGGTCGGCAGCTGGGCCGAAAGGTCTATTACCGTGTTCTCTGACAATATATAGAGCCATGTGGAAGATACAGAGTGCAGCATATAGTTCGCACCATTGAGAGTATTGTAGTGCATCCGTACTTGGAGGAACATCCACTATAGGACATCCACTACAAACCCACTGACTCCCATGGCTATCTAGTCTACTTTTCTTCCCACCCTGCTTCCTGTAAGGACTCCATCCCCTACTCCCAATTCCTCCGTCTACACCGCATCTGCTCCCAGGATGAGGTGTTCCACACCAGGGCATCTGAGATGTCCTCATTCTTCAGGGAACGGGGGTCCCCTCCAGCACTATAGACGAGGCTCGCACCAGGGTCTCTTCCATACCCCGCAACACTGCTCTCTCTCCCCCCCACTCGCAACAAGGGCATAGTGCCCCCAGTCCTCACCTTTCAACCCACTAGCCCCCTCCCATTCCGTATCCGACCTCTCTGTCCTGGGTCTCCTTCAGGGCCAGAGTGAGCAACACCGGAAATTGGAAGAACAGCACCTCATATTCCGCTTGGGGAGTCTGCATCCTGGTGGCATGAACATTGAATTTTCACAATTCTGTTAGCCCTTGGTGTCTCCTCCACGTTCCCAGCTCTCCCTTAGCCCTCGGACTCCTTCTCCTGCTTCTTCCTTTCTCCCCCCCCCCCCCCTCCTCACCCCCCTCTCAGTCTGAAGAAGGGTTTCGGCCCGAAACGTTGCTTATCTCCTTCACTCCACAGATGCTGCTGCACCCGCAGAGTTTCTCCACCATTTTGGTATACAGTCGATTTTCCAGCATCTGCAGTTCCTTCTTAAACACTTCTTAAACACTTGGAGGAACTGACCGGTCTGGGCAAGTCTTTGACTACGTTAGTTGTTTTATTTCCGAGGCAGCGTGATGTGTAGATGGATTCAATGGTGGGATGTCTGGTTTCTGTGATGGATTGCACTCTATTTATAACTGCAATTTCTCGCGGTCTTGGCAAACCAGTTCCCACTCCAATCTGTGGTGCAACCCGACAATATGCTTTCCACGATATATCCCGAGAAGCTTGTCAGAGTCACTGGAGACAAGCTACATTACCTCAGACTCCTGCTGAAGTAGACGCGTTGATGTGCCTTCTTGGAAGTCGCATCAATTGATTACCCCGCGACAGATCGTTGGTAATCTAACACCATGTAACTTGAGCACTCGACCATTTCCAATTCCATACCATTGATGCAGCTGTGGGCTGTACTCCACCATGCTTCATGAAGTCAATAACTACGTCCTTCAACTTGCTGACATTGAAAGAGGGGTTATTGTCCTGACATCGTGTCACTAAGTTCACTATCTTCGTCTTCCGATGTACTTCCGGTGGCGCTGGTGCCAGCAGCCTCCACCTACAGCCTCCACCTCCACTTGTTTTTTTGTTTATTTATTTAGTTATTTAAAAGTGTGTTTTTTTGTGGGGTTTTTTGTGTTTTTATGTGGGGGAAGAGGGTACGGTGCGGGGGATACCGTCCTTCAGTCGCTTCCTGGTGAAGACGCTACTATTATTCCAGTCGCGTCCTCGCCCCCCCCCCCCCCCAGCGGCCTACCTACTGGATTGGCGCGGCCTTTCCTGCCGGGATCGACCAGAGCTCCAGCAGCGGCGGGACAGCGCTGTAACATCGCGGGGCTGGCGATGCCTTACCGGGGATCGCCGTCTGGAGCCCGGAGTGCTGGACCTGCTGCACCGACATCATGGAGCTGCGGTTTGCGGAGCTCCCAACGCGGGCGGCGCTGATCAACAACGCGGGGTCCTGCGACTCTGCCCGGCTCGGCCTGCGGACTCGGGAGCTGCTGCGGACTCGGGAGCTGCTGCGGACTCGGGAGCTGCTGCGGACTCGGGAGCTGCGGACTCGGGAGCTGCTGCGGACTCGGGAGCTGCTGCGGACTCGGGAGCTGCGGACTCGGGAGCTGCGGCGGACTCGGGAGCTGCGGCGGACTCGGGAGCTGCGGGCTCGGGAGCTGCGGGCTCGGGAGCTGCGGACTCGGGAGCTGCGGACTCGGGAGCTGCGGACTCGGGGGCTGCGGACTCGGGAGCTGCGGGCTCGGGAGCTGCGGGCTCGGGAGCTGCGGACTCGGGAGCTGCGGACTCGGGAGCTGCGGACTCGGGAGCTGCTGCGGACTCGGGCGCTGCGGACTCGGGAGCTGCTGCGGACTCGGGAGCTGCTGCGGACTCGGGAGCTGCTGCGGACTCGGGAGCTGCGGACACGGGAGCTGCGGACTCGGGAGCTGCGGGCTCGGGAGCTGCGGACTCGGGAGCTGCGGGCTCGGGAGCTGCGGACTCGGGAGCTGCGGACTCGGGAGCTGCTGCGGACTCGGGAGCTGCTGCGGACTCGGGAGCTGCGGACTCGGGAGCTGCGGCGGACTCGGGAGCTGCGGCGGACTCGGGAGCTGCGGACTCGGGAGCTGCGGACTCGGGCGCCGCTGCGGACTCAGGCTGCGGGAGGCGGCTGATCAGGAGGTCCGGGCCGCTGAGGAGGAGGATGTTCACCGTCGGGGTTCGGCGTCGGCTTTCCACTAGCCCGCGGATAGAAGTTGGTGGTGAAGTGGATGAAGTCAGTGAGTTGTGTGTGGGTGCAGGAGGTGGCCCCAAAGCAGTCGTCAATGTAACGGAGGTAGAGGTCGGGGATGGGATCAAATACAACACATAATCCTCCGCCACTTCCGCCACCTCCAACGTGATCCCACCACTCGCCACATCTTCCCATCCCCCCCTTTGTCTGCCTTCCACAAAGACTGCTCCCTCCGCAACTCCGTTGTCAATTCTTCCCTTCTCTCCCGTACCACCCCCTCCCCGGGCACTTTCCATTGCAACCGCAAGAAATGCAACACCTATCCCTTCACCTCCCCCCTCGACTCCATTCAAGGAGCCAAGCAGTCGTTCCAGGTGCGACAAACGTTCACCTGTATCTCCTCCACCCTCATCTACTGCATCCGCTGCTCCAGATGTCCGCTGATTTACATCGGGGAGACCAAGCGGAGGTTGGGCGATCGTTTCGCCGAACACCTCCGCTCAGTCCGCAATAACCTACCTGAACTCCCGGTGGCTCAGCACTTCAACTCCCCCTCCAATTCCCAACCCGACCTCTCTGTCCTGGGTCTCCTCCATTGCCAGAGTGATCAACACCGGAAATTGGAGGAACAGCACCCTGGGGGCATGAACCCTGGGGGCATGAACATTGAATTCTCCCTGTTTTGCTAGCCCTTGCTGTCTCCTCCCCTTCCTTAACCCTCGAGCTGTCTCCTCCCATCTCCCCGCCCTCGAGCTCCTCCTCCTCCCCTTTTCCTTCCATCTCTCTCTCCCCCCCCTCTCACCCCCCACCCCTATCAGTCTGAAGAAGGGTTTCGGCCCGAAACGTTGCCTATTTCCTTCGCTCCATAGATGCTGCTGCACCCGCTGAGTTTCTCCAGCATTGAGTGATGACAGGAGAGAATTCTGCAGAGGAAAAGGCTGCTGACAGGAGCCCATCAGCGCCTGGAGCTTTCCAAAGATTAGTGGTTTCCTGTTTGACAGAACGAGTTTGATTCTTGTCTGTCTCTTTGACGTGGCCGTTGGCCAGGAGGTGGTGGGCGACGGAGTTGGCCGTGACAGGTCAATGCTTTGGGCGAGTACTTCGACCTGTGAGGCGATTGAAGGTCTTCCAAGCCACCCTACTGGAGTGTGTGAAGTTGATTCATTGGACTGTCTCTTCCCACCACTCTGCGCTTCTTGTCAAGGCGGATTGTTAGGTCCGTAGCCTTGGAGGCAGCCTCTTCGCCAGGTTCAGCGTCCAGGAATGCGTCATAGCATGCGTCACACTCTTCGTCCCATGTGGGGATATACCGGCAATGATAGCCGCGAGGAATGGAACTCTTTGCTGCCCTGATGTGTTTACAGAAGGCCAAGTAGGCTTTGTCCAGAGAGGTGGAGGTGGGAAAGCTGTCGATCCAGAAGTCCACCAGACTTGTGAACTGGTCCCACCTGATCTTGCGGAATTTCCAACCCTTCGCAGGTTTGGTTGCGACCGGCTCGATGAGGTTGTCCGGAATAATCAGAGATGGGGATGTTGTGATTTCGGGAAGTGATCCAGGATGATACGGTGTGAGGATGGTCCATTCAGGTTTGCAAAAGGCAAGTCAATGTTGGTAGTGATGTTCCACCTGCCAGAATGGAAGCTGTCTGGTTGTTTTGGGTCGTATAGGAGTTGAACGGCAGTAGCTGAGGCCCAGTCTGCTAGTGCAGTGGCATCTGAGTTAGTTGAACAGTAGCCCCAGGTGGTGCTGTGGCAGTTAAAGTCTCCGGTGTAGATGCAAAGCGAACCAAAGGTGGAGATGGAGTCTTTGTGGAGCTTGGTATACATTGGTGGCTTGTATACATTGATGACCGTGACACCTTCGACTTGCATTGTTGCCCTTTCCACGTCAGAGTGAGGAGGGGAAACTGCAATCGCTGTCCATTTTGATGTATTCCTTACAAAAGTGGCAATCCCGTGGGTGTCGCTCTTGGTGCAGCCGGCCAGGGTATAACCAGGAATCTTCAGATGGGAGCTATCACTTTTGTGAGTCTCTTGGAGCAGGATTGCAATGACTGTGGGTCTGTAGCAGATGTTCAATGATGGTGGTCTAGGCCTTGGTGAGGTTTTCTGCATTCAGCTGCAGGAGGGTGATGCCATCCGGTTCCACATCTGTAGATGCCCGCCCTAAAAAGGGCGCACGCTCCTGGTTGGCGCCAAGCTGCGGCGACTGAGGTTGCATTAGAGCTGCAATCTGTTGTTCATTGTTATTTCTGCTGCTGTCTGTTTGTTGCCATTTGCCTGACTGAGGTTAGTTGACAGGGCTCACCACGGGGAGGTCGACAACATGAGCCCTATATGTTATACAAAACGGTTATATACGTTTATACAGGACGAAATCCGGCTTGTTCAGCGGGTAGTTGGGGGTCGACGATTGGATCGAGCCGGGCCAGGAGAAGCCGTTCGAGAAGCTTGTACAGGACACAGATGAGTGAGATGGGCCGATGGTTCCTTGGGTCGTACACACGCTTGTTTGGTTTTGGTAGTGCAATGACGGTGGCTTTCCACCAGATCTTCGGAATGGACTGACCAATAAGGCATGAGTAGTAGAACTCACGGAGCCAGACCTGGCATTTAGGACCACAGTGTTTCAGGAATTCTGGGGGAATGTTATCAGGACCCTGGGCTTTTCCGCATTTCAATTGAGTGATGACAGGAGAGAGTTCTGCAGAGGAAAAGGCTGCTGACAGGAGCCCATCAGCGCCTGGAGCTTCCCAAAAATTAGTGGTTTCCTGTTTGACAGAACGAGTTTGATTCTTGTCCGCTTCTTTGAAGTGGCCGTTGGCCAGGAGCTGGTGGGCGATGGAGTTGGGCGTGACACGGCAATGCTTTTGGCGGGTACTTCGACCAGTGATGCAATTGAAGGTCTTCCAAGCCACCCTACTGGAGTGTGTGAAGTCGATTCCTTGGACCTGTCTCTTCCCACCGCTCTCTGCGCTTCTTGTTGAGGCACATTGTCAGATCCGTAGCCTTGGAGACAGCCTCTTCGCCAGGTTCAGCGTCCAGGAATGCGTCGTAGCATGCGTCACACTCTTCGTCCCATGTGGGGATGTACCGGCAATGATAGCCGCGAGGAATGGAACTCTTCGCTGACCTGATGAGGAATTTGCAGAAGACCGAGTAGGTTTTGTCCAGAATGGTGGAGGTGGGGGTGGGAAGGCTGGCGATCCAGAAGTCCACCAGACGTGTGAACTGGTCTCACCTGGCCTTGCGGAAATGCCACCTCTTCACAGGTTTGGTTGGGACCGGCTCGATGAGGTTGTCCGGGATAATCAGAGATGGGGATGTTGTGATTTCGGGAAGTGATCCAGGATGATACGGTGTGAGGATGGTCCATTCAGGTTTGCAAAAGCCAAGTCAATGTTGGTAGTGGTGTTCCACCTGCCAGAGTGGAAGCTGTCCAGTTGTTTTTGGTCGTACAGGAGTTGAATGGCAGTAGCTGAGGCCCAGTCTGCTAGTGCAGCGGCATCTGAGTTAGTTGAACGGTAGCCCCAGGTGGTGCTGTGGCAGTTAAAGTCTCCGGTGTAGATGCATGGCGAACCAAAGGTGGAGCTTGGTAGAATTTGGCTTGGAAACATTGATGACCGTGACACCTTCGACTTGCCTTGTTGCCCATTCCACGTCGGGGTCAGGAGGAGACACTGCAATCTCTTTCCATTTTGCTGTGTTCCTTACGAAAGTGGCAATCCTGTGGGTGTCACTCTTGGTGTAGACCGCTTGGTTATAAAGCTCTAAATGCAAAATTACGGATATTTTTGAGATGTTAAGAAATGTTATTTAACTCTGCTCCTTGGGAGTTAGGATGTCAGACAGAGATTATATTGAGAGATTATATTACTGCTTCGAAATGCATTTGTACATTTAAAGTGGTGCTGCAGATTTGAGGAAAGCACTGAGTACATTATAAATATAATTTATCTATTACACTACTCTCATGTTTGTTATGTTGCCATTAGGGTACAATTTAGAAATGCACTTTTGTTAATTATTTTGTTTGACAAAGTTTTTATTAAAAGTTACAATTCGTTTTGACTGTTTTATCACCTGTATTTATATTTGAGTGAAAATCGCGACCAAAAGATGGCCTGAAATGGTGTTACATGTTTAATTGTGCCATAATGTAATGTAATTGCCATAATGTCTCTAGTATAGTGGCTACCAGTATATATACCAGTCATTAGTTGCACCATGACTCGCTGCACTTCTATGGTATCACAAGTATGCTGGCCACCAGCATTAAGGATGTCACACCACAGCCACTCCACCCCTCTCCCATCAGGCACGAGGTATAGAGGTTTGTAAACACACACCTCCAGATTGAGAGACTGTTATCCCGCTGTTATCAGGCAACTGAACCATCCCACCAACAATTAGAGAGCAGTCCTGAGATACTTTCTACCTCATGGGAGACTCTGACTATCTTTAATCGGAGTTAATCTTGCACTAAAGATTATTCACATTATTCCATTTAACATCTGTACACTGTGGGTGGTTCGATTGTAATCATTCTTTTGTCTTTCCGCTGACAAGTTTGCACCCAACAAAAGCTTTACACATGACAATAAACTAAACTAACTAACTGGTATTCAGTTGGAACTTGACTCTCCACAATGGATGTAATCTTGGTACAGATGCGTTTCAAGCAAGTTGTGGGTGCTGCACTATGTCAGTCTTTTAATTGTTGTCCCGCTGAGTTATTAAATATATGGTTTTGCTGGCAAGGCATTGATTACATAGAACAAAGAACACTACAGCACAGGATCTATCTCTTCAACCCATCGTCTGTGCCGAACATGATGCCAAGACATCCTTATCTACCTGCATTAATTCATATCCCTCCAATCACTGTATAACCAAATGCTCATCTACAAGTCTCTTACTTGCACAATTGTTCCGGCCTGCATCCCCAGCAAGTTCCAGGTGCTTCCACAAATCCCCTTTAAACTTTCCCCTATCACCTTAAAGATGGGAGAGATAGATCTGCCATGATTGAATGGTGGAGTAGACTAGATGGGCTGAATGGCATAATTCTACTCTTATCGCTTATGACCTTAAAGCTAAAAATTATCTTATTTAATATTTTCACCCTGGGAAGTAGGTTGTCTATCTCATCTATGTCTCTCACATAATTTTATTTACTTCTAACCAGTCACTCCTCATCCTCTGACTTTCCAGAGAAAACAAGTCTGTCCAATCTTTCTCTGTAGCTAATGCGCTCTAATCCAGGCATATCCAGCTCTCTTGAAAGTATCCAGAGACCCGGCCTCCACTGTCCTCTGAGGCAGAGAATTCCACAGACTCACAACTCTCTGAGAAAAAGTGTTTCATCGTCTCCGTTCTAAATGGCTTACCCCTTATTCTTAAACTGTGGCCTCTGGTTCTGGACTCCCCCAACATCAGGAACATGTTTCCTGCCTCTAGCATGTCCAAACCCTTAACAATCTTATATGTTTCAATAAGATACCCGCTCATCCTTCTAAACTCCAGAGTGTACAAACCCAGCTGCTCCATTCTCTCAGCATATGGCAGTCCCGCCATCCCGGGAATTAACCATGTAAACCTACGTTGCACTTCCTCAATAGCAAGAATATCCTTCCTCAAATTAGGGGACCAAAACCACACACAATACTTAGGTGTGGTCTCACTAGGGCCCTGTACAACTGCAGAAGGATCTCTTTACTCCTATACTCAACTCCTCTGGTTATAAAGGCCGACATATCATTTGCTTTCTTCACTGCCTGCTGTACCGGCATGCTTCTCCGAATGGTCATTACCTCCTAATGACTCATTAACCTCAAGTTCCTTTATCAAATCCGGTTCATTACATGACACTAAATCCTGAATTGTCTTCTCCCTGGTAGGCTCCAATACAAGCTGTTCTAAGAATCTATCGCAAAGGCACTCTACAAAGTCCCTTTCTTGGGGTCCAGTACCAAACTGATTTTCCCAGTCTACCTGCATGTTGAAATCTCCCATAACGACCACAGCATTACCTTTGCTACATGCCAATTTTAACTCTTGATTCAATTTGCACCCTATGTCCAGGCTACTGTTTGGGGGCCTGTAGATAAGTCCCACTAGGGTATTTTTACGTATTCACGTCCCCCCTCGCACCGTTCACAATTAACCCTGACCTTACTCTTTTATCCCTTCTCAAATTTTCCTTCTCATTAATTCAAGAATCTTTTGTAATTCTTCCTGTAGTCACTTCCCCTTTTAATCCAGTTTGATAAGTGCTACCTGAACCACCTGACTTAATGAAATATTTACCTTGGATTATTCTTGAAGTTGAATCACAAGATCAAGTGTTGTCAGAAATCTGAGGCTTACAGAATGCATGGTGCCACTAAAAGGAAAGCAGTCTTTTCGATGAAAGTTGCTCCCAATGGGAACTAATGATAGAGTTAAAGGGACACACAATAAGGAAGTAAGGCACTGAGGACTAGTACCACTGATCATCAGCCAATCATTTACACACAAACCCCATCTTGTATTCTCCCCACATTCCTATTAACTTCCCCAGTTCCACCCATTCATCCATCAACCAACTAACCTGTTACACACAAAAAAACTGGAGTAACTCAACGGCTCAGACGTGTCTCTGGAGAAAAGGAATAGATGACCTTTCAGGTCCAGACCCAAAGCGTCACTATTCCTTCTCTCCAGAGATGCTGTCTGGCCCACTGAGTTACTCCAGCTTTTTGTGTCTATCTTTGGCTTAAACCAGCATCTACAGTTCCTCCTGCAGAACCAACTAACCTATCAAGCTCCACATCTTTACCAGACAGGGGTAAGGTGGAGCACTGGGAGGAAACCCATGAAGTTACAAACTCCACAGAGACTATATCAGAGGTCAGGACTGAAGCCAATTTGCTGGATCAGTGAGGCAGCAGCTCTCTACCTGCTGCACTACAGTGCTGTTCATGATTTTACAATATTATAATGTTCAAGTTTCTAAAATATATATATTTTTTAATTGTTTGTAGTGTAACCTTTTCACACCAAGGGAGGTGGGTGTAACGGCTCCTGGGCCTCTATATAGCACCATTCAGTGCTAACTTCCAGGATTATGGCCAGTTGGATCACACTGCTGCCCGCAGTTCTGTGAAACCTGGTCAATTTATTTGTAACATGAAATCTGGAGCAAATAAGTGTGTGTCAATAACTGGAGAGCTCTCGAAATAAAAGCACATATGAAATGAATGCTGATTGAAGAGAAGCACTGCAGCATGTAATGCAGTTCCAAGTCCTCGTTTATCAAAGCTGTCATCAATTCACTGCAGAACATGTTTGTCGCAGTGATATTCCAGGGGCACTGGGGCTTCAATAAGACAGGGAACACACTATTGAGCAGGAATACTTAATGCTGTAGCTGGACTAGTGCCATGCTGTGGTTACAAGACACAGTGCAAGATGAACTGCTGCAATAAAGCGATATTTAGATGCCCCATGCGACGCTCACGAGAAACAATAACCTTGAGATCCACACATGAAGGGAATGTTACAGCTAAATACATTTTTGTTTTATCATGAAGCTTTAAAAGCAGCCAGAAGATAGAGAAGTGTTCGTTCACGAAAATGAATCAGGTTTTATTTTTATAACATTAGTGGCTTTAAGGCATAATGGTACATAAAAACCCTTTAGAAAATTAAAATGGATGTGAAATTAGTTCCCTGATCATTATTTTATATGATATAAAAGTATATGTAATTTTTGTTCATTTGTTCTTGTTGTCTGAGAGAATAGAACGATATCATCCCCTACCACTGGCATTCAGTAAGGGCATGATAACAATTCTCATTTTTTTTAGCCCTATGCCTACGAGATGCTTTAAACTATTAACAGATTTCCTTAAATTTTGGAGTGTACAAAACATTTTCTTTGTGCCAGATAGGGATACTGATAAGCACAGATCGTCAGAGAATATACCTGCAACTGTGACGTGGCTGTGCATAGATTCTTTATACCCTCAATTATATAGCGGTAGTATCCATTCCTGCTGTTGACTCTGCAATGATGAACACTTCACTAGTGCATGACAAATCCAGCCAGATATAGGTGTTTCCAAATAATTTGCCACATCAAGTGTAAAATTAGTTCGATCTGCATTTTTGAAAATGATTTTCCTCAGATTATTTTGACTGCCTTTGTTCCAACCTACTCATCCGATTAGAAATAAATAGCTATAATTGTTGAAACTTGTGGGATGCATCTGCCATTTCTGGATCAGCCTTGACTGTAGTGTTAATTTCTTATAGCAATTAATTCAAGAAGATAAGTCAAACGTGACCTTCCTGGCACAAATCCAGTCAACATGGATTTGTGCCTGGAAGGTCATGTTTGACTAATCTTCTTGAATTTTTTGAAGAGGTTACTCGGGAAATTGATGAGGGTAAAGCAGTGGATGTTGTATATATAGACTTCAGTAAGGCCGTTGACAAGGTTCCTCATGGAAGGTTGGTTAAGAAGGTTCAATTGTTGGGTATTAATGGTGGAGTAGCAAGATGGATTCAACAGTGGCTGAATGGGAGATGCCAGAGAGTAATGGTGGATGGTTGTTTGTCAGGTTGGAGGCCAGTGACTAGTGGGGTGCCACAGGGATCTGTGTTGGGTCCACTGTTGTTTGTCATGTACATCAATAATCTGGATGATGGGGTGGTAAATTGGATTAGTAAGTATGCAGATGATACTAAGATAGGTGGGGTTGTGGATAATGAAGTAGATTTTCAAAGTCTACAGAGAGATTTATGCCAGTTGGAAGAGTGGGCTGAAAGATGGCAGATGGAGTTTAATGCTGATAAGTGTGAGGTGCTACATCTTGGCAGGACAAATCAAAATAGGACGTACATGGTAAACGGTAGTGAATTGAAGAATGCAGTTGAACAGAGGGATCTGGGAATAACTGTGCACAGTTCCCTGAAAGTGGAATCTCATGTAGATAGGGTGGTAAAGAAAGCTTTTGGTATGCTGGCCTTTATAAATCAGAGCATTGAGTATAGAAGTTGGGATGTAATGATAAAATTGTACAAGGCATTGGTGAGGCCAATTCTGGAGTATGGTGTACAATTTTGGTCGCCTAATTATAGGAAGGATGTCAACAAAATAGAGAGAGTACAAAGGAGATTTACTAGAATGTTGCCTGGGTTTCAGCAACTAAGTTACAGAGAAAGTTTGAACAAGTTAGGGCTTTATTCTTTGGAGCGCAGAAGGTTAAGGGGGGACTTGATAGAGGTCTTTAAAATGATGAGAGGGATAGACAGAGGTGACTTGGATAAGCTTTTCCTACTGAGAGTAGGGAAGATTCAAATAAGGGGACATGACTTGAGAATTAAGGGACAGAAGTTTAGGGGTAACATGAGGGGGGAACTTCTTTACTCAGGGAGTGGTAGCTGTGTGGAATGAGCTTCCAGTGAAGGTGGTGGAGGCAGGTTCGATTTTATCTTTTAAAAATTAATTGGATAGTTATATGGACGGTTAAGGAATGGAGGGTTATGGTCTGAGCGCAGGTATATGGGACTAGGGGAGAAGACGTGTTCGGCACGGACTAGAAGGGTCGAGATGGCCTGTTTCCGTGCTGTAATTGTTATATGGTTAATGTAATGTCATTCCATGTGTTGTGTTGGGAAAGTATCCATGTAACATCTGCTGAGGTCTGATTTAAATCAATGACCGATTGCATTGGCAAGGCTTCATGCACAGGGGGGATATTGCAGACATGAATCTCACAGCAATTATTTTATTATAAATAGAATATGCAAATCAACTTTATTGCGATACATGGGCAAACACTTGAACCAACAACTGTGCAGCAGGTTGACATATATGAGGTACTTACAGCCATGAATGTACATCTCGGGATGTGCCCATTTTGAAAGGAAGGAACAAAATGGATGGTGTTATTCAACAAAGATAATTTGTACTTTGAGCTTTTAGCACATGTTCCAAGGTGCCCCTTAGTCAAGAGTTCAGAGAGCCTTATTGCCATACGTCCCGCAACGGAACAATAAATGTCCTCCTTGCAGTAGCAGTATAACAGGTTTAAGTACATTGTTGAGTGATATTTGACAATGTGGTTCTTGCAGAAGAACTTACCCCAAAACATAGGCAGTTTTAAGGAGCAGCTTAACTGAGAACAATGCAGTAGAGAAATTAGGAATTTAATGAAGATAATTTCGGGATATACGGGATCTGCCAACCCTTACCTCATTTACCAAACATCTAAAAACATGGTTACTGCAAAATCAAAATTGCAATCATAATGTACCTTAAAATTATCATATGGTACTCTTTTATTGCTACTTTTTTACTTGATTGTTTGTTTTGTTTTTGTCTTTTGTTTTTACCTTGTTTGGGGTGTGTTTACCTTGTGTTGGGACTAAAGATGGAAATTAGCTACTGGCTACAATCTTGCATATTACATGCAAATGTTTATTAATATGCACTGTCCCTAATAAAATCAATTCAATTCAATTCAAATTCAATTTCAGAGCTAAAGGCCTTTGCATCTAGAGCAAAACCACCAATTATGCAACAATTAAAACTGAGCATGCAAGAGAGTGTACCACAGATGGCAGTGGAGGGTATTTTTAAGGTGAACATTTCGAGATTCTTGATTAGTAAGGGTGTCAAAGGTCATGGGGAGAAAGCAGGAGAATTTGGTTGAGAGATAGATCAGCCATGATTGAATGGTGAAGTAGATTTGTTGGACCAAATGGCCTAATTCTGCTCCTATCACTTATGACGAGGATAGAATTGGAGGAGTCCAATTACATTGGGGAATAATAGGCTTGTCGAAGCTCCCAGAACATAGGTGGAAGATTTAAAAGGGTGAGCATTGCAAAACTGAGGCTTTGCCAGATCAGGAGCCTAAATAAGTCATAGAACAAAGAGGGGAAAGGACATGGTATTTGGTGTGAGTCTGGATTTAGGTCAGAGAGTTTTGAGTGACCAATGCATGAATGCTACACAGTAAAGTATTGGAGACACAAGGAACTGCAAATGCTGGTTTACAAAAAATGACACAAAGTACTGGAGTAACTCAGCCGGTCAGGCAGCATCCCTGGAGAACACGAGTAGGAGATATTTTAGGTTGAGACCCCTCTTCTTGCAGTAGTCAATTCTAGAGTTAGTGAATGCTTGAGTTCCATGAACAAATTAGCTGAAGCAAAGATAATATAAAGGAGGTAGACAAAAGTGCTGGAGAAACTCAGCGGGTGCGGCAGCATCTATGGAGCAAAGGAAATAGGCAACGTCATTGCCGTTGCCTATTTCCTTCGCTCCATGGATGCTGTCTACCTTCGATTTTCCAGCTACTTCAGTTCCTTCTTAAACAATATAAAGGGGGATGTGGGTAGTATTGGAGTAGGGCAGGTGATGTGGTAACCGGACATGGCGCCGACAGACAAGAAGCCGATGCAAAGAAGTCGAAGCCAAAGAACCGAATGGAAACGAGGCCGAAACGCCAATAAACCAAAAGAGTCCGAAGACGAAACGCCTACTAATCGAAAGGATGGGAAGCCTAAACGCCCTTTCGATTAGTTTGCATTTAGGCGTCCAATCCTTTCGGTTGGTAGGCGTTTCGTCTTCGGACTCTTTTGGTTTATTGGCGTTTCGGCCTCGTTCCCATTCGTTTCTTTGGCTTCGACTTCTTTGCTTCAGCCTCTCGTCCGTCGACTTCACGTCCACACACGGGTGATGTATGCCTGGATCAAATGGTGCAGCAAGATTATGGATAAAGTTGTTCTGTTTTATAGGATGACCAATGTGAGGGAATAGCTATGAAATTCATCTTATGGCAGGAAGTTTAGGCAATGGCTTACATATTGAAGGCATTAAATATACATTGAGATCTTTGTGTGACAACATACACACATTGAAAGCTGAACACAGCACAATGCTCTCCATGGGGGAATCCGGGACATGTGGAAACATATTACAGGCATGTCAGCTCAAACGTGATGGTTATATCCTAAGAAACTCCATGCTCCAGAAAATCATGTTATAAAGACAATTGTGTCGATGGGGGAAAGGGAGTTAGGGGCTAAAGAGTTTCATAGTCACAATAACAATTGATTTTACTGCAACATTTTCATATAGAAATGTCTTTTCAATAGTAATAAATTAATCTTTGTTACTACAGCTAGAAATGCTAAAGGCCTGTGGTGTTTAATAGTGTTTCATTGCACAAGTGTCAACTAAAGTGATTGTTTGTCAAATTCAATGGCCACCCATGGTTAAAGGAGCAGCTACTATATGTGCTTATGTGACAATGGCATTAACTTACTGCAGGGAGGTTACATGGAAACAGATTTTTTCCCCTTTGTACTGTTTAAATCAAGGGCAGCTTTTTTCTGTCTGTCAACTTTGAGAATAACTTTTAAATGGTTCCCTAGTTTCCCATCAAAACCAGTTTGGCCCAATTAATGCTAATTGTGTTACACTAATTCTCATTGTATCCAACTTGTGTTGTGAAGACACGTGTTACAGCAGAACCATTTGCACTTGTAGCATGTCTATTCAGCACAGCAGATTCCTAAATTCATATTAATACACCCACAATAGAAATATTAAGCATATATTATACCTTTTACTTCACAATCTAGGAGAGAAAACAAACTGAGTAAGAGGAAGGATTATGGGATTACTAGAGTGATATCAAGTGAAGGAGACATAAAGAAAATACTTTTTCAAAGAACATCTCCAATTATTAGAATCTGCAAGAAATGTGTATATATGTTTAAATGTTGTTTTTCAATGACATAGAGATTGTTTGGTAATAAGCAAGATATATAATACATCATTAAAAAGACTTACAATCGAATGAATAATCCTTACTTTTTTTTCTTGTGTTTAGTGAATGCCAAATCTCTCTGTACAACATAGATTAATAAAACCTCTGTAGTTAAATTAAAATTAAAATTAAACATAAGTAAAGGTAGTCCCTTGAGGGTTGAGATCAGAGGAATTGATAAAGATATTGAGCAAACTATTATTATCTTTAAGGTAAAATATTTTAGAAAGGGCACAAACACCAGGATCTAATGAGAATTAAGAACTTAAACAATTTGTTAGAAAACAAACAATTAGTACTGGAGATATTAATGGGACTAACATTATAAACACCCTCACCTAATTATCTATGCCTTATGATTTCAAAAATGATGCACAAATGGAAGTTACTTTGGTATTTATCTGCCAAGTATCCAAAGATTTTAGAATGATCCTTGTTTTATGAGTGATTTTATAAATGATTCATGGGAGGGAGCGAATGATGCTCTCACTAAAGCAAGGAGGAGGAGGAGGGATAGAGAGCCTTGTAATGTGGTTTCAAGACATCAATCTTCCACCTAGTAGAAGAGTCTAGGACAAGGGGCTATAGCCTCAGAATAAAATGACGAACCTTTAGAAAGGAGATGCGGAGGAATTTCTTTAGTCAGAGGGTGGTGAATCTGTGAAATGCATTGACACAAGCAGCTGTTGAGGCCAAGTCATTGGGTATTCTTAAGGCACAGATTGACTGATTCATGAGTAGTATGGGTGTCACGGGTTATGGGGAAAAGGCAGGAGAATGGGGTTGAGTGGGAAAGATAGATCAGCCATGATTGAATGGCGGAGTAAACTTGATGGGCTGAATGGCCTAATTCTTCTCCTATAACATGAACTTATGATTTTTAACAACCTCTATAGATGCAAGATAGAGAGCATTCTATCGGGATGCATCACAAGTTGGTTTGGCAACAGTTTTGTCGAAGATACAAGAACTTAGAGTTGTGGATGTAGCCCAGTCCATCGCACAAACCAATTCCCCACCATTGACTCCACCTATACTTCACATAGCCTTGGAAATGCAGCCAACATAATCAAGGACCTTTTTCATCCTTTTTCATCCCCTCTTCCCTTCCCTGTGGTTTGTAGATACAAAAGCTTGAAGGCACATACCACCAGATACAGGAATAGCTTCTTCCTTGCTGTTAACAAACTACAGACAGGCCTCCCATTAGGGTGTAGTCTCAATCTTCCAATCTACCTGACTGCAGACTTTAGACTTCTTCTCTGCAACTGTAACGCTATAAGGCTGCAACAGTATATTCTTCATTCTGGTATTTTTTCTCTTGTTGTATTTGTATAGGACTTGATTGTCCAGTATGGTATTATTAGACTGGATAGCACACAAGTAAAGCTTTTTCACTGTATGTCAGTACATGTAACCATAATAAACCCCAATACCAATACCAACAGTAATCAATAAACCATTTAGCTTAACATCAGTGTTGCTAGAAACTGTGTTTCAAGACTTGTAAAGGGAACATTTGTTAAGAGAGAATGTAAGAGTATGATGTAAACTTTCTTACAGAATGTAGCGGCAGGTTTTTATATCGTTCAAGCGATTACTGCCTCTAGCCGCTAAATGGACTGCATGGTTTAGGGGAATGTCTTTATACGCATGCGAGCTCACCGTCAGACCTTCAGAGCTTCTTCACAGATAAGTCTGCAAAACACAGTCTTTTGATTTATAAATTATTTATTGTTGATGAAAAACAATAAGGCACATCCAAACTTCTTCCGACTCGTTACTATAATCTTCATCGAACTCCAACTTATCGCTTTAAACATTAGAAAAATCCTCGTGTCTCTGTTACACTTCGCATGGTCAAAGGGTAAACCTTCTCCATGCTGGTCTGAAACTAAACTAACAACTAAGCTTCTGCGCAAGAAACTTAGCTCGAAACACGCCCAAAAATACGTCATAAATCCCACCCACAATATAATGGGTAGTCTAAAATTTAAAGACACATGCCATCATCAATAACACACAAAACAAGCCAAATGGCCACTAAACAGAATGTTATAATGTTCTGGGTGAAAGGTTATGCTTCATATTATTAGAGATTTACAGTATGTATTGGACCGAGAATAATAGTTGACTGAAAGCAGTAGAAGTAAACAGTTGTTTGCAGAGTGTAGCCAGTGGATACCATGGGGATGTGTAAACTCTACAAGTCACTGATGTGGGAAAGTACGTTGTGAAGCTGAATGTGCTACAGACAACTGGACGACTGGCAAATGTATTGCTGTATTGTGTGTTGAAATGTGAAGTCATCCACTTTGGTCGGATAGCTATTAAGGCAGGTTAGTGAAATGTGTTGCACCTGTAGTCAGGATCGATCCCTGGTCTCTAGTGCTGTAACCAGCAACTCTACCGCTGTGCCACTGTGCCACCCTCCGGCTTTTCCTTCTTATCCTCCCACTTTCCCTTCCTTCCTGTTCCATTGCATCCATATCTCTCCACCCGGCTTTACATTTCACATTTCATTCCTTTTCTTGTCTGAAGCGCTTTTGTCTCCGTTTTACCTCTTACAAACCTTTGTCACTTGCTCCACACATCTGCCAATCAACTCCCTTGTCTATATCCACCTATCGCTTACCAGGCTTTGCCCCTCTATTTTCCAGTTTCCAAAGGTCTGTAGAAGCCTCCTGACCCAAAACATTGCCTGTCCTTACCCCCACAGATGCTGCCTGTCCCGTTGAATTCCTCCAACCTTTTGTTTTCTTGCTGAAGATTCCTGCAGCTGCATTTTCTTGTGTCACTGCTGGTATCACTGTGGGTGGAGGAAGGGAAGCCAATGCTGCTCATTTTTGGCTGCGTCAGGACAGAGAAGAAAAGAGTCAGACAGCTCGGCAGATGCTGGGCTGACTGGAGAGATTCTGGTGTGTGACCACATGCCTGACCTTATCAATAAAGTCTGGGGAACATAAAGTTCCTGACGAGGGTTTCATGAACAGATGGGCTGAATATGAGAGGAGGTGGACAATGTCATTGAGATAATGCAAGCCGATTTTATGGTGAAAAAGACGGATGTAAGAAGCTCAAGGTCGTTGGAAGCTTAAAGTCAAGTGGAATGCAGTTTAAAAGCAACATACAGGTCCACCAATGATTTTCCAGCAAATGGTGTTCTGCACCCCTCTCCCCCCCCCCCCCCCCGCCCTTTAATCCGGTCAAAATCCCTCCCCGAATGTGGCGCCTAGGCTGGTGAAGCGGCCGGTCTCGATCTCTAGCGGACCTCTGCGCCGATCAGTGGGTCGAATTTCTTGCCTGCGGCTAGGAGCTGGAACTATGGCCCGTGCCCACCGCTGTCTTCCATGGCTGAATTTGTGGGCTGGTATCTCGTCCCTCAAGCCGTGACCTTTGTTTGTCAATGGTTTGACAAATTGGTGGTGGACCTGTACCTCATTCTGATGGAGAGTAAGAATTAAATTGTTATTGTGCAAACAAAGGGAGAGTAAACATTATGTTGAATCTCCTCCACATCTAAACTGTAGTTCCACTGACTTCATAAAGTCTTAGACTCATATGGGATACAGCATAGAAATAGACCCATCAGCCCAATGAGACCATGCTGACCATCAAGCACCTACTGACACTAATTCTACATCATCCCTATTTGTTCTCCTCACATTCCCATTAACTCCTCGAGACTTTAGCACTCACTTAAATATCAGGATAATTTAACAGTTAACCTATGAATTCTCATTAGTTTAGTTTAGTTTAGAGGTGCAGCGAGGAAAATAGGTCCCTCGACCCACCGAGTCCATGGTGACCATTGATCACAAGCACACTCATCCCATGTTATCCCACTTTCACATCCTACACGCAATTTGACAGAAGCCAATTAACCTACAAACTCACACATCTTTGGAATGCGGGAGAAATCCGGAACACCCGGAGAAAACCAACGCAGTCGCAGGGAGAACGTACAAACTCTGCGCAGACAGCAAAAGTAGTCTGGATCGAACCCTGGTCTCTGGTGCTGTGAGGCAACAGCTCTTCCAATGTGCCACTGTGCTACCCTCATGTGTGGGAGGAAATCAGGGCACTGGGAAGAAACAAATCTGTCCACAGGAAGAATGTGCAATCTTCACACAGCCAGCACCATAAATATGTATCATATAATTCATCAGCATTTCTCAGCAAACAGATAATTGCAGAAGTGCAAAGGGGATTAGAAATAGAAAAGAAGTAAGCGTAGGAGTAAATATCTTAGATGCAGAAACAAAAACATTTGGAACCTATTGTGATACTTGAAGACATCCTTTGAATTCCAAATAGGCAATCAGTGTACATGTGCAGGAAGGAACTACAGATGCTGGTTTACACCGAAAGACACAGAATACTGGAGTAACTCAGCGAGTCAAGCAGCATCTCTGGATTCCTCGTATTATCCTCGACTCATCATTACCTGTAATTCGTTCAATAATGTTGGTATTGTCAGTGAATTTAAAGATGGAGAAGGAACTGTGTCCTGCTACACAGAGTGAGTAGAGCACTGGTGCCCCTGCACTGATAGTTATTGAGGAAGACATGTTGTCAATCCATACCAATTATGGTCTGTTACTGAGGAAGTTGTGGATTCAGTTGGAAAGGGATGCAGAGAGACCCAGTTCCCTCAGCTGAGTAACATGTTTGGAGGGGATGATGGTGTTGAATACGGAGCTGTAGTCGTTGAACAACAGTCTACCGTGTGTGTTTTGATTGTCCAAGTGGTCCAGTGCAGAGTGGAGAGTCAGTGAGACTGCATTCTCCATTGATCTATTGTGTTTGTAGTCAAATTGTGTTGGGTCCAGGTTCTTGCTAAGGAAGGCATTGACTTTCTGCATAACCAACCTGTTGCTCAATGTTGGGAACAGGAGGAAGAACCAATTAACAAACCTATCCATCTTGGCCCATTGGTACCATTTAGGTTATTCTTGTGTTGAAGTACTGTGTTGGCTCTGTGGAAGCTACAAAAACTAATTATTTTAATTATTTAGAACAATATTTAAAAAAACAATGGAGTGGGTGATAACGCCAGGTAAAATAAAGTACCTAAAATTCTACTGAAGACATATGCGAAGGTGATATTTCTGTGAGCAAAATAACTGGTAACTAACAAACTGCTCAATATAATACAATACTGAGTCTGAACGAGAGTCTCGATCCAAAACGTCACCTATTGATAATAATAATAATAATACATTTTATTTATGGGCGCCTTTCAAGAGTCTCAAGGACACCTTACAAAAATTGAGCATGTATAGGAAAAACATGTAAGGGGAATGAAATAAATAGTAGACATGACTAGTACACAAAGTAAAGACAGAATTCAATACAAAACACAGCATGAGGCAATTAATGCACAGATGAAAAGGGACGGGGACGTGGGGCTAAGGATAGGCAGAGGTGAAGAGATGGGTCTTGAGGCGGGACTGGAAGATGGGGAGGGACACGGAATTGCGGATCAGTTGGGGGAGGGAGTTCCAGAGCCTGGGAGCTGCCCTGGAGAAGGCTCTGTCCCCAAAACTGCGGAGGTTGGACTTGTGGATGGAGAGGAGACCGGCTGATGTGGATCTGAGGGACCGTGAGGGTTGGTAGGGGGAGAGGAGGTCAATGAGATATGTGGGGGCCAGATGGTGGAGGGCTTTGTAGGTGAGGACCAGGATTTTGTAGGTGATCCGGTGGGAGATGGGAAGCCAGTGAAGTTTTTTGAGGACTGGAGTGATGTGATGCCAGGATTTGGTGTGGGTGATGAGTCGGGCGGCTGCGTTCTGGACCAGTTGGAGTCGGTTGATGTAGGTGGAGCTGATGCCAAGGAGAAGTGAGTTGCAATAGTCCAGTCGGGAGGAGATGAAGGCATGGATGAGTCTTTCAGCAGCAGGCGGTGTGAGAGAGGGTCTGAGTTTGGCGATGTTGCGGAGATGAAAGAAGGAGGTTTTAATGACATGGCGGATGTGAGGCTCAAGGGAGAGGGATGTTCTCCAGAGTTGCTGCCTGACCTGTTGAGTTACTCCGGCACTTTGTGTCCTTTTGCATATTAACCAGCACCTTTGCTTAGACTAATACATTTGCCTAGATTGGAGCCTAGCGCTCAGAAGGGACAAGTGTACTCTGGGACATGTTGGCCGGTGTGGGCAAGTTGGGCCGAAAGGCCTGTTTCCACTCTGTATCACTCTATGACTCCATGACTAAGCGAAAGGGAGGAGAAAAAAACCTGCTAAGTAGCAATATTTTTGACAAAACTCACTTTGCCATTCTTTCACTTCTCAAATGAAGCATCAGGTCGGAATTATCACCATGAAGTGAGTGTTATATGATATGAGAATAAATTTGAAGAATCATTGATGAGATTTAATAATATGATGATTAGGTTAAGTGATTTAGGCTGGCACTACATCCTGTGAGAAAATAATTTCTTTGCATATTTCATGTGGTATGATTTGTAGCTCGAGTGACACAATTGTGCATGAACACTCCTGGAGGTGGATTTGAGTGATAACAAATTACTTGCCACAACAAACCACTTTGCTCTAACTATGATAGATTGCAGGAGCTGTACAGTATCCATCTTTCAAATTTGCCGGGCAAATGGGGGTTACTGCAGTTTATTGTTTGATTTATATACAAATAGCATAATATTTATTTCTTACATTCTGGACAAGTTTATTCATGGTGAGTGTCACAGGCCATCCTTATTTTGTTATCTGTTAAATAGAGCCTCAAAATAAGAGCGTAAAATGGTGTCCCTTGTGGAGCTGCTGCTTCACAGTAACCTGGGTTCAATCTTGACCATGGGTGCTGTCCGTGTGGAGTTTGCACGTTCTACCTCTGACCATGTGTGTTTCTTTTGGGTGCTCCGGTTTCCTCCCACATCCCAAAGACGTACGGGTTTGTAAGTTCATGTGTAGATTGTGCGTAGGGAGTAGATGAGGCGAGTGCGATAGCAGAACTAGTGTGAGCGGGTGATCAATGGCTGGCGTGGACTCGGTTGGCTGAAGGGCTTATATCTGTACCGTTTAGTCAATCAATCAAGTGTGGAATGTGATGGGTGTGCAGCAGGGCTTCCTCTTGCTAACAACACATCTTCAGAAGTATTTGTACTTCCTGGACATACTTATTCCACACAAGGTCACTAAAACTATATTGACCAAAAGAGATTTCCCTTTCATTAATTCAAATGACAAAGATGAACACAAAAAGCTGGAGTAACTCAGTGGGATAGGCAGCATCTTTGGTTTAAACTAGCATCTGCAGTTCCTTCTTAGACAAAAATGAACGATCTATTCAAAAATGTTCTCTGTCTAAACCTTAAAAATGGTTTCCCCACAATTAAAGATTGATTGGCAAAACACTAGGCTGAGATATCAAACTAAGTGTTTGTTAAGATTCTCTAACTTTTTGTATTTGTGTGAAAAAAATGAAAGATGCATTGATTTCAAATATCTATTCTCAGGCAGTTTAACAATCCAATTGTTAATATGCTCCAGCATTTAAATTTGATATCGAGAAATGCCTTCATTATATAGTAACTTATTGTAAGGTTTATTTGCAGGTTGCAAAATTAGTCATGACCAAAAATGTAAATCCACTGTGCAATGGTGACAGCCACATTTATTTCAGAATTGGGACAATCACGCATTAGGCTGTTGTCGTTGTAAAATGGTGACGTTTCAGGTTGAGACCCTTTTTCAGACTGATTGTCGGGGGGGGGGGGGGGGGGGGGAAGAAACATGGAAGAGGGGAGAGGCAGGATAAGGCATTGCAGGTTAACACAGGGGAGCGTTTATTCTTTCATAAGCAGATGGTTGAAACAAAGGCCAGAGATAACAGCAGGTGTGAGAGAGAGTTGAGTAGTTGTGAATTGTAAAGCCAGAGGACGGAAAGTGGGGGTGGGGGGGATATGTGGGGTGGAGGCGGTGGGAAAGGGGAGAAATAGCTGGGAGTCTAGGTTGGACACAGAGGATTATAGGGGAGGGGGAAGAAATGGGGGGTTTGCAGGGGAGAAATGGAGGGGTTTTATTTGAGAGATTTATTAGGAGGTTACCTAAAATTGGAGAAATTGTAAGCTATGAGGTGCTGTTCATCCAGTTTGCTTGTGATCCCATTCTGGTAATGGAGGAGGCCCAGGACAGAAAGGTCAGTATGGGACTGAGAAGGGGAGTTAAAATGGTGGCCTTGACTTACTGAGCGCAAGTGTTCAGCTTGTGTAAGACCTACTGGATCTCTCGGTTGCTAAGCATTTTAACGCCCTTTCCCATTCCCATACTGACCTTTCTGCCATGGGCCTCTCTCTCTACTGATGTTGTTTGAACAGTGGAGCATTCCCAGCACTCTGCTTTTGTAGTTTTACGCTCCATCACCAATTTCTCACATTCAATATCATCCTAGTGCACCTCCCTGGCAAAATGATGCTGAATGAGTTGAAGTAAAAATGGTGCTGTCAGGGACCTTGTATCGTAGAGTCATAGAGTCATACAGCGTCAGCCCAACTTACCCAGACCCACTACACTAGTTCCACCTGCCTAATTTGGGTCCATATTCCTCTAAACCTACTCTATCCATGTATCTTTCTAAATGTTTCTTAAATGTTGCGATAGTACCTGCCTCAACTACCTCCTCTGGCAGCTCGTTCCATACACCCACCACCCTTTGTGTAAAAAAACCTACCCCTCAGTTTCTAATTAAATATCCGGTTTTAATTCCCCTACTCTGGGAAAAAGATTGTGTTTACCTAATCTATTCCTCTCGTGGTTTTATACCTCTATAATATCACCCCTCATCCTCCTGCACTCCAAGGAACAAAGTTCCTCCCGCATCCTAAAGTTGCGCAGGTTTGTAGATTGATTGGCATCGGTAAATTGCCCCTAATGTGTCGGGAGCGGATGAGAATGTGGGATAACATAGAACTAGTGAGAATGGGTGATCAATAATCAGTGTGGACTCAGTGGGCCAATGGGCCTGTTTCCATGCTATATCACTAAGATAAATTAATTGCAATTCAAACCACTTTACAGAGGATTTCACTGGGTTAGTTTTACTTTGCTGAAAACAAGATTGTGTTCATGTGGTAGGCGGTAATGCCATCTTTGCGTCTGAGCAATGATCTTACAGAATTGAATTAAATTTATAAATTAAAAGGCCATAAACTTTAGAAAATGATTAGTAATTTGATAATGCCAAAATGTAAAATATCCAGATGTTGGATTATGGAGATATTTGAAACAAGGATGGGAGTTTCAGTAGAAAAAATGAACTTCAGATACTGGTTTACAAAAAAAATGCACAAAGTGCTGGAGTAACTCAATAGATCATGCAGCATCTCTAGAGAACATGGAGAGGCAACGTTTCAGGTCAGGGCCCTTCTGTGGACAAAGAACTTCAGATGGGAGTTTTTATTTAGTTAGTTTAGTTTATCGTCACATGTTCTGAGGTACAGTGAAAAGCTTTAGTTGCATGCTCCCTAGTCAGCGGAAAGACCACACATGATTACAATCGAGCCATCCACAGTGTACAGCAACATGATAAAGGGAATACCATTTAGTGCAAGATAAAGTCCAGTAAGGTCTGATTAAAGATAGTCCAAGGGTCTCCAATGAATAGATGGAAGCTTGGGACCGCTGTCGAGTTATTGATAGGATGGTTAAGTTGCCTAATAACACTAATTTTCAGTGCTTATTCAGATAATTTATAGGGAGAAGTCAAGAATGGAATAGCATGACTCAGAATTTAGAATCAGGCATCATAGTCTGGCAAGTACATTAAACGGAACTATGATAAGCTGCAAACAGTACAGACAAAAAGGAGGCTTTGATTGCTGACAGCCGTCACAGATTTACTTGAAGCCTTCACTCAGAAAATTATTCCAAGCACTGAATTTACAGCCTGATCTTTGGATCCCTAGGATTGAGTGATGTCTTCCCTTGTACAGGCCATTAAAGAATCACGGACATCAAATTGCTCCTCAGAATTGAACAGTGTTCAGCTACATTAACGTGAAAGAAGTTAATAAAAGAGAAGATAACTCACCACATCAGGTCTATCAGTTTATCCATATTAGTAAGATGGTTTGGTTGCTGTGGGCCTTTTCTATTAGGAGATGATCGTGGACACAAAGGGCATAAAGTAATAATGGGAAATTCCACAGAAGAGCACCAGGCCACTCTACAACTTAAATATGGCATCCTCCTGTCGTGTCCAACGTTGCTCGGTCCTCTGATGAGATGCACTAATTTTGCTTGCATTGCAGCAAGAGGAAATGGCATCAAATGCATTAGTGATGCTCACACAATGTGCGCCAGGCTGAATTTTCAGAGCTGAATGAACGATTTAGAAGTGATCATTTTTCATCAAATGTCTCCAACTCAATGCTTTAAGCACTGCATGTTATCTTTGAAAAAAACATTATTAATTTAAAATAAAATATGCTAACTGGCTTTCCTAATGCAGGACAAGGCTTGATTTATTCAGAGCGAGGAGATTCTGCATCTTCTCCAGAGATGATTAACACTTAATGGCGAGTTCTCACGGTGCGACCTGAAGCAAGATGTCACCCGAGTGAAGTGGTCGTGGTCCAGCACGAGTTCCGCACGATAAAGTGTTCCCACGATAAAGAGTTCCCACGGTACTCGGCAATTCTGTCATTTGTGCGACTGACTTGTCCGTCTCCCGATCTTTCCCGTTAATCGTGAATGAACATCGTGGACTGTAGTGTAGTTAATCACGTGGCACAAATGATGTCACTTTTTTTTCACACGCTATATAAATATCCTCCGTTCGTAGAATTGTCTCATTTGCAGACATGCCTATACAAAGTTGGTTCGAGTACAGGCTGGTTGTTATTTTCATTGACGTGCTGTATGCATTAGCGCAACATGAGCATCGAAAACGCTTGCGTGAAGGCAGAAGGGTGAGATTAATTAAAAAGATAATTAAGAGGAAGTCTCACTGGGTTAAGCCCATGTTTCAACGGAGACCTCAATTAGGACAATATGAGCAACTGCTTAATGTGCTGTGCGAAGAGGATAAAAGTGCATTCAAAAACTTTGTCAGAATTTCACCCGAGCTCTTTAATGAGTTAAAGAATAATTTGGGACCTCTGCTGAAGAAGACTGACACTGTAATGAGAAAGGCACTGGAACCAGGGTTGCGCATAGCAATCACCCTCCGCTACTTGGCCTCAGGCGATTCTTATAAAAGTCTGTCTTACAACTTTCTTGTCGCCACCAACAGCATCTGTGGTATTGTCAGAGAAACCTGTGAGGCGATCATCCAATTTTATTCAGCTGAAGTGATGGAATGCCCCAGTACACCAGATGCGTGGAAGAAAGTTGCACTGGAGTTTGAAAACAGGTGGAACTTTGTTCACACATGTGGGGCTTTGGATGGCAAGCATGTGGCTATTCGTAAACCACCCGGAGGTGGCTCAAATTATTTCAATTACAAGAAATTCCACTCAATTGTACTCATGGCGGTGGTTGATTATAACTACAACTTCCTGTATGTGGATGTGGGCACACCTGGAAGTGTTGGTGATGGCCGGATTTGGAAAGAAACCTGGCTTGGAAATAAAATGGAAGGTGGAACAGCAGGCATGCCTGATCCAGAACCACTGTCAGGAGAAGACAGCCCGGACATCCCATATGCGATGGTTGCTGACGAAGCCTTTGCATTACGGCCCTGGATTATGAAGCCATATCCACAGAGGAATCTAACTAGGGAACAGAGGATCTTCAATTACAGGCTGTCAAGGGCCAGGAGGGTAGTAGAAAATTCTTTTGGCATCTTGGCAAACA
The DNA here is from genome assembly GCF_010909765.2 of Amblyraja radiata. Classification (NCBI taxonomy): domain Eukaryota; kingdom Metazoa; phylum Chordata; class Chondrichthyes; order Rajiformes; family Rajidae; genus Amblyraja; species Amblyraja radiata. The sequence continues at coordinate 18,824 of NW_022630753.1, read as the reverse complement.
GATTTAGATGCTTGCTCAAGACAATGGAGCAGAAGCCCAAGAATGTGGAGAGTATAGTATATGCAGCATGTGTTCTGCACAACCTGATCCGAATGAGAGGTGCAGCTGCTGGATCATCAACATCCATCCAGGACGGTGACCTAGTGGACAGTGACACAGGGGAAGTAACACTAGGTGCTTGGAGAAGTGGTGCGAACAAGTTGAAAATGGTCTCACTGCAGCGTTTGAAAGGTAACTCGGGCATATCCTGTGTGAAAGAGCAAAGAAACCATCTCTGCGCTTACTACAATTCACAATTGGGGAGTGTGCCGTGGCAGGACAGCATTATTGATGGGTAGCCGACCATGGGAACACTACTGCATGTTATAAGCTGACTTCCTAGTGTTGTCCTCTGAAAAGTGCTTCCTCTAAGATGTCCGTCCGCAAAACCTGCCGTTTAGAACATTGCATTGTCCCTTTAAATGCCTGAGTTGACGCTTGTTGCGGAGGTTGATGGATATAATGTGTTTTAAATAATCTGGCGTGCCTCATTTGTTGTATTTCGTGTTTGCGAGGCCCTTTTACAGACAAATGTTTTGTGTGATGCATCTCCTCTCAATATGTGACAGAAGTCGTCTTCTTATATTTTCAAATAGGAATAAAGACTTTGTATCACATTTACCGTGCTGATTGTCTTATTTTATTTTCTACCAAGAGGTGAAGAACACGTTTAAAAAGCTGGACATTTCAGTGTCCTGCACACTCAGAAATGTTAATGAGTCAAAATGTGAGAATATCACCTCCATTAAGGTCTTTTGTGTTTCAGCATGAGAGGGATTATAACATTAGAGACATTCGTCTTGTAGTGATGTATTAATGACGATTTGCAGACATCAAGCTGATAGTAAAAGATAAGTTTATTTTAAACAAGCAATGGCAATGACAATCAAAATGCAGAGGTAAAAGCTTTATCACACCTCAGGATATAATAAAATGTGTAGCCACCAACAAAAAGAAAATGCACAAGAGTAAAGGGCACATATATTAACATACAGACATTTACAAAGGACCACAGATGTCACACCAAATGGTGAGTGGCCAACAAATTAAATAAACGAAAACTCAAACTGTCATTTGAAACACCACAAAAAAAATCTACACACACAGATTTTTCACAGCTTCCGAGGGTTAACTGGGGTAGTTGACGTCAGCGCAGCCTGCTGCACTTTCTTGAAAAGGACTTTTTGCACGGACCTCTCCGTAAACAACAGGCAAAGGTGTATTTCGAGCAGGCTGCAGCTCTGCAAACATCAGAGGTGATGTTGAGTGTCTCTAGAAGGAAATTAAGAGGTTACATGTCAAAAATTTCTCACGGACCTTACAATTGCGGGACCTTTCATTAAAGTACCCTTTGAAGATCAGAGTTCTTATTTTGAATCTCATTAACACAACTCATGAATAAGTTGTTGTCCATATGCGCATGGTAATGTTTATTTTTAAATTTATATTGCACAAAACACAATAGTTTACCTGTTCAGCACGGAATGGTGGATGTCCCCCCATTGCACGGGGCAGTCCATAGGGCCTGTCTGTGTACTTTAGAATCACAGAGTTATGTATTAGTCAATGTAAAAAAAAAACACACATTATGAATCAAGTTAGGGAAGCGCACATTTCTTTGTTAATACCTGGTCATAGAAGTGAGGCTGGCGAGGTTGAGGAACCAGTGGACGCTGCGCCTCAGGTGCACGTGCTTCCATTAACTGCACAGACAACACCAGACATTAAAACTATGTTGCTTTATGATGTGAGCAGAGACGCTGAATTAAGGGAATAAATTTAGGAATTTATCTATACCTTGTTATTTCTATAAGTCATCGCCCCATTTATCATAAGCCATGCTAAATCCCATTGACCATCACTTATTTCATCTTCGATCATTGAGTGACAGAAGTCGAATGTCCTGTGCATGAAGCCCATTGGTGTCATGCGTCCTTCCTGCAACAATCTCGAGCAGTCTCGAATACTTTTATGGAGCTGGAAATTCAGAGCGCAAATATAATAATCAGCAAAATGCTGGGTGGGTGCATTGTCCAATAAGCATCAAATTTATATACTCACACTACTAATGCTGTCTACACCTGTCCCTTCTTCAGCACCTCTGGGTGTGGTGAGGTCGATGCTAGCACTGTGCCTACTGCGGTGCTGTTGGCTGGTGGATGGGCTCGGTGTGGAAGTCCCTTCCAGAGGATCATCCAACGCCTGTTCAATTATGTGTTTTTCCTGTAGGAATTACATGAAGTCATTTACACATGGTGTCCAGAGCCTCAAGACCTCAAATATCTTTTGTAATAAAATTACCTTGGGTGCGCTAGTCCTGGTCACTGCACGCACAATATGCCCTGATAGGAAACGCCACCTCTCCTCTATCCACCTATTCCTCTCTGTCTGTCTGTTTCCAGCTGACCCTGATCTTGTCCCAAGTGCGGTGATTTTCCCGTACATGGTCCTCTGGGTAGCGAACCATTGCAAAAGTTGGTCATCTGCATTAAAGTAGAGTGCTGGAATTAAATGGAACTTCAAGCATTGGATCTATTCCGTTAAATTAAAGTTTTGGTCAGTAAAGAGAGGCCTGTTTAAGAGCATGCCCTCTGCATTTAATGTGCTATTTATTGTTCTTCTTGGATAACAGAGCACAAGTTGGTCAATACAGATGGCCTTTTTGAAGACAAGAATTACAAGTGAAAATTGCCTGCCCTCATGCATAATTTATTTTATGGCTCTAAAAGAGATATGATTCCCACTTCAAACGAAGAGGGTGTAAAAGCTGTCTGCCACTACTTTTACATTGCAGCTGCAGGGAACAGACAGACTTATAAGATAAATTAAAGGTGACTGCAAAAACAGAACTTTTACATCTGTAGCATTGTATGTTTTAAAATCATGGATAACATTAAATTGTTCTCCTGTACATAAACTAATATATTGTTATAGTTACTCACATGAGCACCCGGGATACTCCGCAGCCTTCGTCTCCAGCAGGTTGCGCTTTCTCTCCCTATTTCTATAATCCTCTCTGGATTTGTCATAGAGAATCTCATTGAATTGGTACCACTCCACCAGTTCACCCTCTTGTTCCCTGTTGAAGTTATATGGCTTTAGCTTCTGCCATCTAACCTTTATGTTCTCGTCTGCTGAGACTATTGTGGAGGCAACAGCTACTGGGGAGGCAATCTCAAATACACCCTGATCACCTTCTCCCTGCTCCAAGGAGCCCACAGGCAGTGGTATCTCTGGCATCTCCTCTTGCCTCTCCACCTGTCTCTCTTGCTGAGTTTCCTCCTCATTTACCTGCATGGCTAAAAACTTTCCGACTTTCTTTGACCCCTTTCTTTGCGATTTTCTGAGAGGCATCTCTGCAAGTCTTACTGTGAAAAAGATTCTCAAACAATGACAATTAGGTGGGACGTCCTCGATGGACACATGGTCCATTGGCGATATTGAGACCACCTCTTTTACTCACCTTATGTCCCTTCTGTCAAGCTTCCGGGTTTACCGTTCGCAGGAGTTCCCACGGTATTCGCAAGTGTCATTACGGATATCGCACGGATATCGCACAGGCATCTGCGTCCATACAATGTTGCAACGCTGCTCAAGACACTCTTGGAGAAATTCGAAAAAGTTTGAATTTTCTCCCGACCTTACCAAGTCACACGACTACCTGCCGTGTGCGCCACGGAGGTCCTCGGTGGTCCACGAATGCCGTACTGCTATCGCAGAAGGTTCCCACGATGTTAAATCTTGTTAGGTCTTGCTTCAGGTCGCACAATGAGAAAGCAATAAGCCAAGATTTTCCCTGAGGATAAACACAATATCAAGAAAAAATAACTTTGTATAAAATCATTAGGCTTCTCATGTATCTATAACTGCATGCCGTATAAAATGAAATATTGCCTTTTAAGGGATATATATTAAAACAAATGTACTCACTGGTTCTTTTAAAACATTTATACACTTCTATTATGCTAGTAATAAGTGCATCACAAATAAAGTTATAAATGTTCAAATACTTTCAGCTAAGCACAATTATCGTATCTGCATCTTTAATATTGATGGGGAATTTAATAGTTATATAAGTTAACAAACTCTTTAATAAGATGCCACAAGGAGACAGTCAAAATAAGTTCAAGAACAATATACAAAGTGATATTTTTTTTAATTGAAGTGCATTTCCATCAATGAAGGCAGTTTGCATTTGAGTTACCTCTATCACTAATTAAATTTGCTTTGGGGATCTTTGAAAATGACAGATGCTGCCTAATTGTAGAATGGCTGCAAAATGACAGCAAAAAGCAGGTGAGAAAAATATGGGCAACTGGAAATGGAGAGAAGCATGAATGGTAGCAATGTCCTCAAACTATTTAGAAACATAGAAACATAGAAAATAGGTGCAGGAGTAGGCCATTTGGACCTACGAACCAGCACTCGATATGATCATAGAAACATAGAAACATAGAAATTAGGTGTAGGAGTAGGCCATTCGGCCCTTCGAGCCTGCACCGCCATTCAATATGATCATGGCTGATCATCCAACTCAGTATCCCGTACCGGCCTTCTCTCCATACCCTCTGATCCCCTTAGCCACAAGGGCCACATCTAACTCCCTCTTAAATATAGCCAATGAACTGGCCTCGACTACCCTCTGTGGCATGGCTGATCATCCAAAATCAGTACTCCGTTCCTGCTTTTTCCCCATATCCTTTGATTCTGTTAGCCCTAAGAGCTAAATCTAACTCCCTCTTGAAAACATCCAGTGAATTGACCTCCGCTGCCTTCTGTGGCAGAGAATTCCACTGATTCACAACTCTGGCTGAAAAAGTTGTTCCTCATCTCAGTGCTAAATGGCCTACCCCTTATTCTTAAACTGTGACCCCTGGTTCTGGACTCCCTCAACATGGGGAACATTTTTCCTGCACCAATTCCTTAAGAATTTTATATGTTTCTAAAAGATACCCTCTCATCCTTCTAAATTTACCAGGAATAATTGATGATTCCATCATGCATTTCCCCTGTGGATCAATTGCTGTAGACCTCATGTGTTCAAAAGGGAACTGCAGATGCTGGAATATCGAAGGTACACAAACTTGCTGGAGGAACTCAGCGGGTGCAGCAGCATCTATGGAGCGAAGGAAATAGGCGACGTTTCGGGCCGAAACCCTTCTTCAGACAAGGGTTTCGGCCCGAAACGTCGCCTATTTCCTTCGCTCCATAGATGCTGCTGCACCCGCTGAGTTCCTCCAGCAAGTTTGTGTACCTGCTGTAGACCTCATTATGAGCGACGACTTTAAAAAAATGCTTGAATACTCTCCCTCCCCTGGCTCAAACTTCTAATTCTTCTAATTCTTCCACCAGTGAAACACTATTAAAACATTACATTTTCTACTGCCTGCAACATTTACTCCTGTAGTGATTTGCACAACCTCAATATGAAGTACAACACAGTACAACAAATGGATACAGTATGACACAATATATATATATATGACACAAAAAATATATAGTCCTCCTTGTGCCCCTAAATTTAATTGATATTTTATACCCTAGTGGCGGCAGCGGCTCAACGGCAGTCCTGTTTGTTTTGTGTTTTTTGTGTTATTTATTTTAGTTTTGGTTAGTCTAGTTTTGGTTTTTACTTTGTGTTTTGGGTGGTGGGGGGGGGGGTTGAAACGGGGCTTGCTGTCTCTCCCTGCGGGGGAATGCGACTTTTTTGTCGTATTCCCCTTCTCTGCCTCCGTCTGCGCTGAGGCCTAATGGCGGAGCTGACGACCTCGAGGCTCAGGAGGCAGAGCCCACCAGGACTCGCCCTGAGCTCGCTCCCGTGAGGACGGCCCGGCTCGGGGCTGGAACAGTGCTTTCGTGAGGGGCTGTGACGCTCCCGGGAGGGCGGCCGGCCCGAGGAAGGAACGGTGCTCCCGTCGGAGTGGCCGAGCTCGGGGAGGTACGGCGTTCCCAGCCCGAGGGAGGAGCGGCGCCCATGTCGGGGCAGCACAGCCCGAGGGAGGAGCGGCGCCCATGTTGGGGCGGCCTGGCGCGAGGCTGAGACGGTAACGGTACTCACGTGAGGGCGATCCGGCTCGGGGCTGGAACGGTGCTCCGGTGGCTGGGACGGTGTTCTGGCGGTGGTGGCCTGAGTCCGGGGTTCGGCCGCGGGCCAGCGGCTGCGTCAGCAGGACTGGTGGGTGGCAGCTTCGACCACCCCGGGGCGCGGTGATTGAGCCGCGGGACAGTTTTTAACATCGCCCGGTGGGGTATCGCCTCAGCGCAGAGGGAGAAGAGACTGCAGACCTAAGACTTTTGCCTCCATCACAGTGAGGAGATGCTGGGTGGACTCATTGTGGTGGATGTTAATATGTGTTTATTGTTGTTTTTATTGTATTGTATTGTATTGTATGTATGACTGCTTCAATTTCATTCAGACTTCGGTCTGAATGACAATAAAGGCTATCTAATCTAATCTAATTACGAGAGCTAAATAAAAATTATGATGACAAACCAATTTTGCAATCAGAAAACCAACATCAACTTACACTAAAAAATTTGGCTGAGAAAAGTATTTTGATAATTGAACACTGTTCTTTGGGCAAAAGCCAAATTAATTCAGGATAAGAAAATCATTTGTAGGACTGTTTATACTAAGGTGCTCATCTGAATATTAATATGTAACTGAAAAAAAATCATTTTGAGATGAATTCAAACACTTTTTACATAAAGTGTAGTAAACCTGTTATGTTTTGGAATATTACAATTAAATCTAATAAGTAAAGAACATGGGATTTAGGAAGCCAAAACTAAAATAGTCTTATACTGAGACATATATAACATATAACATATAACATATAACAATTACAGCAGGGAAACAGGCCATCTCGGCCCTACAAGTCCGCGCCGAACAATTTTTTTTCCCTTAGTCCCACCTGCCTGCACTCATACCATAACCTTCCATTCCCTCCTCATCCATATGCCTATCCAATTTATTCTTAAATGATACCAACGAACCTGCCGCCACCACTTCCACTGGAAGCTCATTCCACACCGCTACCACTCTCTGAGTAAAGAAGTTCCCCCTCATGTTACCCCTAAACTTCTGTCCCTTAATTCTGAAGTCATGTCCTCTGGTTTGAATCTTCCCTATTCTCAAAGGGAAAAGCTTGATCACATCAACTCTGTCTATCCCTCTCATCATTTTAAAGACCTCTATCAAGTCCCCCCTTAACCTTCTGCGCTCCAGAGAATAAAGACCCAACTTATTCAACCTATCTCTGTAACTTAGTTGTTGAAACCCAGGCAACATCCTAGTAAATCTCCTCTGTACTCTCTCTATTTTGTTGACATCCTTCCTATAATTGGGCGACCAAAATTGTACACCATACTCCAGATTTGGTCTCACCAATGCCTTGTACAATTTTAACATTACATCCCAGCTTCTATACATGCATGCTGGTTCCTGATTCAGTCAACAAATAATTGTTCACAAGTTCATAAGTTATAGGAGCAGAATTGGGGCATTTGGCCCATCAAGTCTACTCTGCCATTCAATCATTGCAGATCTATTTTCCCTCTCATCCCAATTGTCCTGCCTTCTCCCCATAACCCCAGACACACGTTCTAATCTGCCAATCTCTGCCTTAATTGTAACAGTTTTTGAATGAATGAAATCCACTGACAATTTACTCAAAAAGTGTTAAGATGTTTTCAGTTCAGTTATTCAAGTGTCAATTAAAAATTTACCATGAACTGGTATTCCTCACAGCTGAGTTGGGGTGAAAATTAAAATAGCTTTGATTTGCTGCACCATCTGGCTTCAAGGCTACTTTTACACTTAGTACAAGCTTTTGGAAGTTTCATCGATCTGTTGAGATTCAAGAGACAATCTAGTGTTTTCCCCATTTAATTAAGAAATCACATCAATGTTTTATCTAAGTATTCTTTTTCTACACTGTAATTTCTGTTAGTTTCAAGGGCAGCATAGGGCAGCGACTCCAATCCGATACTAATTTAGATGCGGAATTTACTTCCCTGAATGTCAATGATAAATTAAATTTGCCATGTTTGTCACATATATTCTGTTGGGGCACTCTTAATCTAAAGCACTCTGTAATATCTTAAGTTATACACGCTGATGATCTTCTTATCTACACCAACAACATTGTTGAAATGAAAAATAAATCTAAAAATCTAAATCTAAATAAAAATAAAAATAAATCTTCTGAATGTACAGTATATGGTAGATGCAGAGTACATTTCTTTAAACTTTATTTTAGTTTAGAGATACAGTGAAGAAACAGGCTCTTTGGTCCACCAAGTCCACACCAACCAGTGATCACCCCTTACACTAACACTATCCTACATAGTCGGGACAATTTACAATTTTACCAAAGCCAATTAACCTACAAACCTGTACGCCTTTGGAGTGTGGGAGGAAACTGAAGACCTCGGAAAAAACCCACATGGTCACGGGGAGAACACACAAACTCCATACAGTCAGCACCCGTAGTCAGGACCGAATGTAGGTCTCTGGCGCTACAATCGCTGTAAGGCAGCAACTCTTCCGCTGCGCCACCGGGCCACCCTATGTATTTTTAATTGTTTTTGTTCCCATGGAAGCTTATTACACATCAGTAGTCAATGGTTCAATGGAGCTTTTAATCCATGGGGTTGGGAGGGAGAGATAGATCTGCCATGATTGAATGGCGGAGTAGATTTAATGGGCCGAATGGCCTAATTTTGCTCCGATCACTTATGAACAATAGGTTGTGTGCTACTGAAGAGAGTGATTCATAATTTAAATTATGTAGCTTGTGTACACTGCAAAAGTGCCGCATTGATTCTTGATCATCAAGTTGTCAAATGATAAATGCTCTTTGAATTGCATTCCTGCTTAAAACAGCAAAAAATACTTGATGGTCATTTGCGGATCTGAGAGCTGTAACCATTACAAAATGTCAATCTATTTTCAATCAACAAACCCATTTTCGGAAAACCATTCATGTTGCTTTACATAACAATTGATCTATGCCTGGGGCTGTCTTTCAAAGACCATTGTCAGGGTAATTGAGAATATGGAAACATAACAGTTAATGGATAAGTCTCTGAACCAGAGATGGATTTTTAGCTACGCATTGGAGACTGTACAATTTCCATGTGTTTTGTCAGTTTTATACCAGTTTTAGCATGATATCTGCCTGCATTGTTGCTGTGTCTCCATGCACACTGCATCAAGTAAATGTACTTTAGAAAGAAACTCTAGGCCAACGGATCAGCGGGACTGTAACCTCTAAACCATGGTTTAATTGCAAATACATTGACAAAGTAATACTGATGACAATGCATCTTTTCCTCTCTTGATTCGTCTCTGGATGCGATTTAAATGAAAGCACCAACATTTTAAATTCTGATCTGAGTGATCTTAGCTGCAGATAGATGCATTTTTAGAAGTAGGACTGGAGGTGGAAGAGATTTTTTAAAGGATTAGATTGATTTATGGAGCTTGGCCATATATTGTTTAGTTTAGTTTAGTTTGGAGATACAGCTTAGAAACAGGCCCTTCTGCCTGCCGAGTTCATGCCGACCAATGATCACCCCATACATTAGTTCTATCCTACACATTAAGAACAATTTACAGAAGCCAATTAACCTACAAACTTGCACATCTTTGGAGTGTGGGAGAAAACCAGAGGACCCAGGGAAATCCCATGCGGTCACAGGTAGAATGTACAAACTCTGTACAGACAATACCCATAGTTAGGATCGAACCCAAGTGGCTGGCGCTGTAAAGTGGCAACTCTACCACTGTGCCACTGTGCTGCCCTAAATTATATTTGGAGCATTTGCATACGATGATGAAAGCAATTCTGAAATCTATATTGTGGAAATTAATGATTGATCCACTCTTACTGCGTATTAGTATTATCAGAAATTAGTGTTTTAAGGTACAAAGAAAGGCTGCAGAAAATGAATGCCAAGAGAATCAACCATGCAAAATGAGTGGCGTAGCTGCAGCATATTACAACACATTGCAGGGACATGTCATGTCCGATTAGTTTAACTTGGTTGTATGTTCAGGACAAACATTGTGGTGTGAAGGTACACAAAAATGCTGGAGAAACTCAGCGGGTGCAGCAGCATCTATGGAGCGAAGGAGATAGGTAATGTTTCGGGCCTAAACCCTTCTTCAGACTGATAGGGTGTGGCGGGGAGAAGGAAGGAAAAAGGGAGGAGGAGCCTGAGGGCTGGGGGATGGGAGGAGACAGCTCGAGGGCTAAGGAAGGGGAGGAGACAGCCAGGGCTAACAAAATTGAGAGAATTCAATGTTCATGCCCGCTGGATGCAGGCTCCACAAGCGGAAAATGAGATGCTGTTCCTCCAATTTCCGGTGTTGCTCACTCTGGCAATGGAGAAGACCCAGGACAGAGAGGTCGGATTGGGAATGGCAGGGGGAGTTGAAGTGCTGAGCCACCGGAAGTCAGGTAGGTTCTTGCGGACCGAGCGGAGGTGTTTGGCGAAACGATCGCCCAACCTCCGCATAGTCTCACCGATGTAGATCAGCTGACATCTAGAGCAGCGGATGCAGTAGATGAGGTTGGAGGAGATACAGGTGAACCTCTGTCGCACCTGGAATGACTGCTTGGGCCCTTGAATGGAGTCAAGGAGGGAGGTAAAGGGACAGGTGTTGCATTTCTTGCGGTTGCAACGGAAAGTGCCCGGGGAGGGGGTGGTACGGGAGGGAAGGGAAGAATTGACAAGGGAGTTGCGGAGGGAGCGGTCTTTGCGGAAGGCAGACATTGGGGGAGATGGGAAGATGTGGCGAGTGGTGGGGTCACGTTGGAGGTGGCCAAAATGACGTAGGATTATTTGTTGTATGTGACGGCTGGTGGGGTGAAAGGTGAGGACCAGAGGGAGACTCTGCCCTTGTTGCGAGTGCGGGGATGGGGAGAGAGAGCAGTGTTGCGGGGTATGGATGAGACCCTGGTGTGAACCTCATCTATGGTGGAGGAGGGGAATCCCCATTCCCTGAAGAATGAGGACATTTCAGATGTCCTGGTGTGGAACGCCTCATCCTAGGAGCAGATGCGGCGTAGGCGGAGGAATTGGGAGTAAGGGATAGAGTCCTTTCAGGAGGCAGGGTGGGAAGAAGTGTAGTCCAGATAGCCATGGGAGTCAGTGGGTTTATAGTGGATGTCAGTCAGAAGTCTATCACCTGCGATGGAGATAGTGAGGGCAAGGAATGGTAGGGAAGTGTCGGAAATAGTTCAGGTGTATTTCAGTGCCGGATGGAAGTTGGTGGTGAAGTGGATGAAGTCAGTCAGTTGTGTGCGGGTGCAGGAGGTGGCCCCCGCACACACCAACGAATATTCAACGTACCCGACAAAGAGGCAGGCGTAGCTGTGGCCCATGCGTGTGCCCATAGCTACGCCTTGTGTTTGGAGGAAATGGGAGGAGTCAAACGTGAAGTTATTGAGGGTGAGGACCAACTCCGCTAAGCGGAGGAGAGTGTCAGTGACTGGGTATAGGTTGCTTCTCTGGTCGAGGAAGAACCGGAGGGCTTTGAGGCCATCCTGGTGGGGGATGGAGGTGTAGAGTGACTGGACGTCCATGGTGAAGATGAGGGGGTGAGGGCCCAGAGAGTGGAATGCCCAGAGATGACAGAGAGTGTCTGAGGTGTCTAGAACATAGGTAGGGAGGGATTTAACCAAGGGATGGTAGGATGGAGTCAAGGTATGTGGAGATGAGTTTGGTGGGGCACGAACAGGCAGAGACAATGGGTTTATCGGGACAGTAAGGTTTGTGTATTTTGGGGAGAAGGTAAAAACGGGCCGTGGGGCTGGGGAACGATGAGGTTGGAGGCTCGGTAGGGCAGGGCGTGGGAGTTGATGAAGTTGGTGATGGTGCTACAGATGGTGGCCTGGTGCTCGTCAGTGGGGTCATGGTCCAGGGGTAAGTAGGAGGAGGTGTCCGAGAGTTGGCACGTGGCCTCAGCTTTGTAGAGATCGACGCGCCAGACTACCACGGCACCTCCCTTGTCGGCTGGTTTGATAACTCAATCTGAGTTGTTGCGGAGTGATTCAATGGCAGTACGTTCAGGGGGGAGAGATTAGAGTGAGACAGGGGAGTGGAGAAGTTGAGGCGGTTGACGTCGCGACGGCAGTTCTGGATAAATAATTCCAAAGCTGGGAAGTTATGAGGGGGTTCCACGAGGAGGGGGTGCATTGGAGACGGGAAAAGGGGTCATCAATGAGGGGCGAGGACTCCTTCCCGTGGAAGTGCGCTGTGAGGCGAAGGTGACGGTAGATGCGCTCCAAGTCATGGTGGGCGCGGAACTCATTGAGGTGGGGACGGAGGGGGACAAAGGTAAGACCTCTGCTGAGGACAGACCGTTCGGTGGGGGAGAGAGGGAGGTCAGGGGGGATGGTGAACACCCGGCAGGGATGGAGGTTGGAGCCAGAGGAAGGCAGGTGGGTGGACTGGGGACGGGGCGATGTGTGGGGGGGGGGGTTGTGGGTGGTCAGGGGGTGGGGGGGTGAGAGGGCTGTAATGTGGGTGGGGAAATGCAGGGGTCACATAGAGGGGGATGGGGAGAGTCAGTGGAACAGCCACTGAGGTTATCAAGGCTGGGCAGACGGGCATTTGGACCCAGTGGAGTTGAGCCCAGGAGAGAGGGAGTGAGCAGCGTGGAGGCTTCAGGCCCAGTGGAGAGTCCAGGCTCCAGGTAGGCGACGGCTGTGGTTGTTGGTGGGGGTGGCGGGGCGCGGGTCAAGGGTCACCGGACACGATGGTCGGTGTCCAGTGGCGGTTTAGTCGGGGTCGGCGGGCGATGTGAGGGAGGGAGGGAGGTCCCGGTGGGCGGATGGTCGACGCGGGGCGGGCATAGCGGTGGGGGCAGCGGCCATGTTGGGTAGGTCGGGTGAATGAATGAATAAGGAATGAATGAATGAATTTATTCACATTATAAAGGGTGCAATTAAATTAATTAAAGTCCATACAGATAGATTTTCATAAATTCAGACTTTAATCTTACCTTTTAGTTAGTTGATTAATGGGGGCCTTCTTTGTGTTCCAGCACATCAGCATGGACTTTGAAGGCTTTATTGCACTTTAATCCACTTCGCAGCACTTTCTTCAGCCTTTTTAATGCTTTTCCCACTAAATACAATTAACCTGCTGCAAGTTACCACAACATTTATTCCATAGAACAACACATCGGAATCTCCAGTAAAACAGGCATCTGTGAAGCACCCTTAGCCATTTTGTGTGCTAGCCTGAAACAAAGCGCGTGATTGGCCAACTGGCAGACAACTCAATGTTAAATGTGCTTTGATTTGACTAAAAAATTCCCGACATTTTTCCCGTTTTTCTCTAATTTAATAAAAATGTGCAAGTCTTCTTCATATCGAGTTTCAGGGGTGATTTATATATATTTTTTTAAACAATATGTGAAAATTTCATGTAGTTTAGTGACTTGGGTATTTGTAGACACATTTTTGATGCTCGGCCCACAGCCTATATGGGTTGGCTCCGCATTTGCCCACTCGCTGGGGCGGACGGTGCCTCCTTCAAAGAGAGCGAGAACAAGCCCCTTCAGCTGAGGAGCTGCAGCCCACTCCTCAGTGACGCCTCTAGTTTGGCTGTGGTTCAAATGGCTGCAAATTCTCATAATTATCCAGCTCCCAACTGTGAGCCCTGACAGACTGGAACAAACCCCACAGGTTATTTCCAACCTACCCCCACACAGCACATTCTCCTTGTTTCCCTCAATCCAGGAAGATTGTTTAGATAGGAATGTAAGGACAGTCTTAAATTGGTTGACCACACAACTTATAATTTGTGTAAATCAATATCGAATTTGAATGGCTGTGACTCAGGCTAATGCCAGGGATTTGATAATTGACAGGTTTTGTTCCAGGCATTCTTGCATTTTCAAGGCTGGTGCTGTATTGAGGCAATAATTTAAATAGATACAATTGTGGATTTGTGCAGCCTGCAGCAAAGATTGTAGAGGAGCAAGACAGACCACTCCTCGAAAAACGCGTAATATGACGTGTGTGATTGTCGACGGCCATTTTTTGAGGCATTTTATTGGGCTTCCCCCACACCATAATCTTTGCCCCACACTGTCATGGCGTCCTTATCTAAATTTCATCTCACTGCTCTGCTATCAATTGTTCTAATCGTAAATCTAAGCGACCAGACCTGCCATTCTTTAGGTTCCCCAATAAACAAGAAAGGTGAGAAAATATTATTATTATTTTCAGTCGATATTCTGTGGTGAAAATGTTATTTTCTGTTCTCCCATCAACGGCCATTGGGAAACTAGGTTTGTCGGTTCATTAGAAAGTTATTAGACTTATTTTTAATAGATCTTTACTTACCATAATAATAAAGACAATTTTAACACTTCTGTACGTTTTTGGTTTTGTTCTTGTAAGGGATTGGTCTCCAAAATATGGCCCGCGGGACACATTAGGCCCAGTGACCAGGAGATTGTTCGAGCTCAGATTCAAGTCCGAGAACGCGGCGGCTGTTACCCATTATATCCCTCGAATTGTTGAGACATCACAAGCAAAGATCACAAGCCCTGCTCTGCTCTATAATCTTTGGTCGGAATGGGACGGCTGCACGTTATAATGTGCTATCGTTCCACTCTCCCTCTCCCCCTTCTCCCTCTCCCCCTTCTCCCTCTCCCCCCTTTTCCCTCTCCCCCCTCTCCCCTTCTCCCTCTCCCCCCTTCTCCCTGTCCCCCCTTTTCCCTCTCCCCCCTTTTCCCCTTCTCCCTCTCCCCCTTCTCCCTCCCCTCTCTTCTCTCGATCTTTCTCTCCCCTCTCATCTCTCGATCTCTCCCTCCCCTCCCTTCTCTCGATCTCTCCCCTCTCTTCTCTCCATCTCTCTCTCCCTCTTCTCTCGATCTCGCTCTCTCTCCCTCTCTTCTCTCGATCTCCCTCCCTTCCCTCTCTCCCTCCCTTCCCTCTCTCCCTCCCTTACCTCTTTGTGAGAGTTGGCACTTTGCTAGCCTTGGGTCCAAAAAGAGGGATAGAAAGAAAATACTTAATGGTCGTTGAAAGAAGATTTATAAGCTCTTCTACATTTAAGGTAAATTGACATATGAGAGGCAGAAAAGCATCTTCAATATACAGGTCTCTCCACACAACTGAAACAATTGCATTTAAGTGATAGTATCATCCATTGTTCAGGCATGTAGTTTATGATCATTTTTTCTTATTAGTTAATCCTAAATGATATCTCCTGTAATTTCAGATGTCCAACAGTGGGTCCAGATACGCGTCGACAAGATCTCGCTGCAACCGAACTGCAGAGTTAGTTCAATAACATCCGTCTTATGTAATTGTGTGAAATTGTGATTTGTTAACTGCACAAACAATGCAATGGTGATATATTTATTATTGTATCTACGTTGGACAATGTTGCTCTTTGGGTGTCCAGAACGTGGGGTGGGAGATTGCAAACCTTCACGTGGTCCGCCCTGTTTCGACAAATCCAATCAACCCGGTGTGCACAGTCAAATAAGATCAAATAGAACAAGTTGTCCTCCCAACTTTAGGCTGTGCACACCATACGCAAGAAAAGAGAAGTGTCAGAACGCAGTCTGAGAAAGGCTTCCGACCTGCAACGTCACCTATTCCTTTCTCCAGAAGATGCTGCCTGACCCACTGAGTTTCTTCCAGCATTTTGAGTCTATCTCTGTTTAGATTGGACTCGTGGTGGAGGATTGCGTGGCTGTCTGGTGGTCTAGAACGAGGGCTAAAGTCTCAGAATATGGGTCATGATATTTAGTAATGATACAAGGAGCAGTTTCTTCACTCAAGGCTGGGATCTTGGAATTCTTGATCGCGTGAGATGGTGGAAGTCGAGTCCTTGAAAGGAGAGATATTTTTTTCAAATACGAAAAGGATGAAGGATAATGGAGAGAATGTGGGAATAAGGTGTTAGGGTGCAAGATCATCAATAATCTTACTGAGGTGGTGTGAACTTAGATGGCTTATCCTTGCTTCTATTTCTTACAGAGATACAGCGCGGAACAGGCCCTTTGCCCACCTTTGACCACGAATCCCCGCACACTAACACCATCTACACACACTGGGGACAATTTACACTTATACCAGCCTACAAACCTGTATGTCTTTGGAGTGTGGGAGAAACCGAAGATCTCGGATAACACCATTCAGTCACGGAGAGAACCTACGAACTCCGTACGACAGCACCCACTGTAAGGCAGCAACTTTACCGCTGCACCACCATGCCGCCCTAATCCACGAGGGCACTAGTTACAATAACTTCCTACATATTCCAGGAATGCATCTCATAAAAATGGGGAGGGTTCAATGCATTGTAAAATCATAAATCCATGTTGACTTGGACTAATCCTTTTACTGTTATCCAAATGCCCCATTATTACCTCTTTAATAATTGACTCCAGCATCTTTCAACACGACCAAAGTCGGAACTAACTGGTCTGTAATTCCCCATTTTCTCTCACGCTCCTATCTTGAAAAGTGGGATAGCATTAGCTATCCTCCAATCCACAGGAACTGATCGTAAATCTATTGATCGTTGGAAAATGATCATATGTATAAAATATATGTATGTGATATATATGCATTATGTGTATATATGCATGTATATGTATATGTGTGTATATATGTGTGTAGGCATGCATATAAATGTAATTCAATGTATTGCGTTATTTGTAATGTGGTGCATGTGTATGTGTATGTGTGTGTAGGTGTATGTATGTGTATTAGATTGTATGTGTGCATATATGTATGTGTATATATATGTGTGTATAAATATATATATATGCATATATTTATTATTACTATATAATTATATATATCATTGCCTTTATGGTTTATGTACATCATCTTACAAGACAAATGAATTAATAGTGATTATTTAAATCAAAGTTGCTTCTGATCCATGAGAATAAACTTTATTATCTCTAACTTGCCTCACACACAGACACACATTCATATAAATATATAAAATATAGATACGTTAAATTTAATTTGTGCAGTGTGTGTTAAAGCAATACAAGGGAAACTGCACAATACAATGCAAGGGAAACTACACAAAGGAGGGGCTGTTCCCGCTACAAGATACTCGAGGATCTTTGCTTTGGATCAATTATAGAGGAGCTCCATAATCTTTGCTTTGGATCACAGCGGGTGGATTACATACAGTCGCGTGTTGCATTAACAAATGGCGGCCGTGACGTTCCGTAACGTACTACACGTCAGTCCATTGGATTTTGGAGGAGTGGTCTATCTTGCTCCGCTATAGGATCTTTGGTTTTAACACTCTGGCCAAGCAGCAAACAGCAGAGTAACTGTCTTGCAACATTATTTACATTATTTACAATCCCTTTGCAGCAATCCAATCAAATTCATGCATTTACAATACAATGGAGTTCCTCTGCAAGATTCTCATACATACTAACAATTATAAATATCCTTGGACCTTCCTTATCTGAGCTACTGATCTGGGACCTAGACTTCCTGGCACCAGCTAGCAGCCTGCGGCTTCTTATACACAAATGGCTAAAAGGCCATGTTTGAAATGTATGAATCTGCTTTATTTTGGCCAAGGATTTACAAGAAGCAGGGAGGAGAGGAAGTAAGGAGGAAGAGGAAAAGGAGGGAGAGAGGAGGGAAGGTATGTGGGAGGAAATGTTGAGGGGAGGAGATGAGAAGAGAGGAGAGGATAGAGAGGAAGGTTACAATCTCTCACCCTAGTCCCACTTTGCAATTATCTTTGTGCTAGTTGTGAGGGGAGAGAGAGAGGGAGGATAGGAGAGGGGAGTAGTGGAGAGACGGAGAGAGAGAGGGGGGGAGATGAAACTAGAACATAGAAAATAGGTGCAGGAGAGCCATTTGCCCTTCGATCCTGCCCGCCATTCGATATGATCATGGCTCATCATCCAACTCAGTATCCCATCCCAACAACGTCCAACCTCCGCAGTTTTGGGGACAGAGCCTGCTCCAGGGCAGCTCCAGGCTCTGGAACTCCCTCCCCCAACTGGATCCGCGAATTCCGTGTCCCTCACCATCTTCCAGTCCCGCCTCAAGACCCATCCTCTTCACCTCTGCCTATCCTTAGCCCCACGTCCCCCCTCCCTTTTCATCTGTGCATTAATTGCCTCATACTGTGCTTTGAATTGAATTCTGTCTTTACTTTGTGTACTATCATGTCTCTACTTTTATTTCATTCCCCTTACATGTTTTTCCTCTACCTGCTAAATTTTTGTAAGGTGTCCTTGAGACTCTTGAAAGGTGCCCATAAATAAAATGTATTATTATTATTATTAACCCTGCCTTCTCTCCATACCCCCTGATCCCTTTAGCCACAAGGGCCACATCTAACTCCCTCTTAAATATAGCCAATGAACTGGCCTCAACTACATTCTGTGGCAGATAATTCCACAGATTCACCACTCTCTGTGTGAATGAAGGGAGCGGTAGATTGAGGGAGAGCAGAGAGGATGTAGGGGAGGAGAGAAGATGGGAATGGTTTAAGAGTGAGAGGGGAGGAAGTGAAGATGATACATCTCTCACCTATCGTATTTTGCCATTATCTTTGGTGCTGGTTTTGAGGGGAGGGGAGAGAGGGAGGGAGTGAGGAGGGGAGGAGTAAAGTGGAGGAGAATCGTGAATAGTAAATGAGGGTAGGAGAGTTGGGAGATGAAGGAGAGGTAGTGGGGGGGGGAGAGGGGGGAGGTGTGATAGGGGAGGAGAAGCGTGAAGAGGAAAGAAGGGGTGGAGAGCTGAGAGGAGATG